>NW_025833306.1:51537-181934 GCF_002878395.1 Capsicum annuum | reverse complement strand
AAGTTAGTTGTAACACCCCGCATTTTTGAGATAGACTTTGAACCATCATTCTAATGTGTGTAAAATCTAATACCATGATTTACATTTTAATACATGAGTCATGACCTTCATCCTAATGTTCTAAGTTCTTATGAGGTGAAAAATATTCATATAAATTACTTACAGCAAAGTCGAGCTAAGAGCCTTTGATACGGCCAAATTTTGTTGTTTGATTCCATAAGGGTAAACTTTAAATATGCATAACTTTTTAATCTAATACCCGAGAAAAATGTTATGGTTTTTTTGTGAGAGACAGTAAGGGTTCGCGATTTGGCCATGATGCGTTGCTCTCTCCATGTGATTGGGGCATAATGCATTGCTTTCTCTATGAAATATATGATGCGATGTGGAGATTATTCCCTCTCTGCTTTATCTTATTAAAAGCCAAGGGGCACTTTGGTCCTTTCCCCTTATCCCTAATTGTCCATGGCATGAATTAAAGCACCCAGAAAAGAATTATTTGTCCATCTTCTTCAAATCAATTCACATAAAAACCATCCCTTTTCTCAAGAAAAATAATTCAAGATTCAAGTTCAAGATTCATCTAGTGAGGTATGTGTGATGTTCATCAAAGGACCCTTTTCACCCATGGAGTCCAAGAATCCTCTTTTAGTTTAAATTATGAGTTTTTACATGTTAAAGTTGAACTAACTCCACGAATCTCTTGTTAATTTTAGTACATGACATGTTTACAAGTGTTTTCAAGTGTGATAAGCCATTTTATGTGTTGAGTATTAATATTCCCATGTCAAATACCTAATTTATGATGCTAGTCATTCAATCATGTTGTCCCATCATGTTTTACCCATTCCCATGTTTAAGTTCATCACTTTAATGTTTTTGATGGAGTTCTTATGTTTTGGATTCTTGAACAATGATTCCCTACAATGTTTTTAAAGCTTTCATAATGCATTATTATTGGTATTATTTCCAATCAGTGTTGCTAGGTTATGAACACCCAATACCTATGTGTTTATTTGCATTTTAGATCTTTCAAGTGATGATTTCAGTTAAACTATAAGTATTACTATTTACTCAATTTTTATTGTCAGGATGAGCAATACCAATTGTTATGTCCAGTCGAACTTAAGTCACTGCTAGTTTTAGTTTAGTAGGGAGTAGGATTTAGCACCGAGCAGACCCAGGGATAGGGGCTCACCTTCCAATAGAGGGTGTGACCCTTAGTAATAATCCATGAGTTCCATAACTACATAGACAACATAGGTTTGAGATGTCTTCCTGCCAGTTGAGGGTTGACATAGATCTCATGAGAGCACTTGCCAGTAGAGGGTGACTCCTTAGTCCTTTAGGACATTAATTTAGTGGATCCACACAACCAGTGTTAGTACCCATGGCACGATACTGACATCCTTCCAACTGGGGTTATAGGTTGGGCCCCAATTAGCTCAAATTGAGGCATGTCGGTTAGATGATACCTCCCATAATTTTAATATAATTTTAGTCTAATTTCAGTTCAGGTTTGCTTGACTAAGTGTAAATACTTTATGATATTTAGTTTTACAGGTTGCCTTTCCGATTATAGATTATCTCAGTAACATAACAGATGTACACTTTGTCTTGCATTCTTTGATTTTACATGTTCATAAATTCAAGTATAGTTACCCCATCCATTTCACCCTATCCTCATCTCATATACTAGTATATTCAAAGTACTGACTATATACTCTTCTTTGCACTATGATTTATTGTATCATAGGTTTGGATGTTTAGTCTCCCAACCATACTTAGACAACCCAGCGTTACAGCAGCAACAATAGTGGTAATTCCTCACCCTTCGAGGACATATTATCTCTCATTTATTTACTTTAATATTTCATTATTTTTTGTTAGTCAAAGTTAGTTGGGGGCCTATCCCATCAATTACTCAGTCAGTTTGGAGGCTTTCAAATGCTCAAACAGTCAGCTAGAAAGTTAGTCAGCTTTATCAATTTTATTAATGGTTTTTAGATAGAATATTTTGTTTTTAGTATCTTTTCATGTGTTTAAGACTTGTGATTAAGTCATACTATTAGTATTCAAACTTGCATTACTTTATTAGTTTATCTTCTAGATAGATTTTTTATTACTATTTTATTCAGTGCTCATAGCAGGTACTGGCTCATGGGTTAGCTTGTGGTCACTTATGGCCGTAAGCACAATTGTTGTGACTTAGGATAGTCTTAGGTCGTGAAAAAACTTGGTATCAGATCCTAGGGTTTTAAAGTATCCTAGGGATTCTAAAAGTCACTTGAGTAGAGTCTTGTGCATGATTGTAAAGCTCACCCCACTTATGGATGAAAGGTTATGAGATGTTTTAGGAAAAGATTCCCTTCTTTAAGTGTTCATGTTGTGCGAAAGAGCATGAGATCTATTTAAATTCTTTTTCTAATTTATACTTTATTGTATTTATAGATAAGCCTCCTAGGAGAAACAATGGAAGAAGGAATGGCTATAAGCCCACACCACCACGTATTCAGGAAGATCCCCTGAATGAACATATGTCTAACGCTGAGTTTAGGGCCGCTTTCACTACCTTAGCCCATTTGGTAGATGCTTAAAAAAATCAGCAGGTTGTTGCTCCAGCCAATCTAGTTGCCAATACATCTGCAGCGAATATTAAGGATTTCACCTGAATGAATCCCTCTTTATTTTTAGGATCCAAGTTTGAGGAGGATCCACAGGAATTTTTGGATATGGTGTAGAAGGTGATTGATATTATGGGCATCACTTTGAGTGAGAGTGAAAAATTGGCTGCATATTAGTTGAAAGATGGATCTCACACTTTATTTAGTGAGTGAAAGAAGGATAAAGATGTTGAGGTAGGGCTTATAGAGTGGGAGTAGTTTGCCACAACTTTTTTAGATAGGTTTTCCCCCTTGGAGTTAAAAGAAGCTAAGGTGTAGGAGTTTATTAATTTGAAATAAGGTAATATAAGTCTGAAGGCATACTCGCTAAGTTTAGTTAGTTGGCGAGGTGTTCTTCTTCGATTGTGGCTGATAATAGGTCTAGAATGAGTAAGTTTGTATCTGGTGTATTTGATAGTATGGTCAAGGAGTGTAGGTCCAATATTGATTAATGAGATGGACTTATCTAGACTTATGGTTCATACTTAACAAATTGAGAAAAAAAAAACTTAAGGGGAAAAAGAGAGAGAATAAAAAGGCTAGAATAGGAACTTTCAACTTTACACAATCGAGGTCAGAGGGTGGTAACCGTTCATAGTTCTATTAGAAAATTTTAGCCCCAAATCCATCTACAGATAGTGTGCCAGTGCCAAAGTTAAGGAATGACTGTCAGGATAGGGCACTAGGGTCTAAGTCCCAGGGTAGCATGAACAGTAGTCGTACTAATTATCTTTGTGGGAAGTGTAGTAGAAATCATCATGGTGTATGTAGAGCTAGCAGTGATGTGTGTTTTGTATGTGGATAAGCAGGCCACAGAGTCAGGGATTGCCTCACGCTGGGTAGCAGGGTCAATTTAATCATCTTTTAGCTCCAACCAATAACCCACTCAGTAGGGTACCACTTCCAGTGCAACCAGTGGGCAGCGCCAGAATAGTTTGTATGCCCACTAGACACAGCATGATCGGGAAAGTTCTCCTGATGTGATTAAGGATACATTACAGGTTTTCCATCTCTATGTTTATATTTTATTAGATCCCAGAGCTTCAGTTTCTTTTGTGACTACTTATATAGCCCTCAATTTTGGTTTCATTCCTGAATCATCAGCAAAATATTTCTCAGTGTCTAACCTAGTAGGTAAATCTATTATAGTTAGATGGGTATACAGAAATTGCCCAGTCAGAGTATCTCAATAGATCTTGCTAAGTTAAAGATGATTGATTTTGATGCCATTCTTGGCAAAGATCAGCTCTACTCATTCTATGCTTTATTTGACTGCAGAAATAGAGTCATTCAGTTTAAGTTTCCCAATGAATAAGTTATTGAATAGAGGGGTAGTACCTCAGTGCGTAGGGGTCAAATTGTTTCATATCTTAGGGAAAGAAAGATGATATTCAAAGGGTGTGTTTACCATCTTGTTCGAGTCAAAGACTAAAGCTCTGAGACTCCCAGTCTCGTTTCTGTTTCAGAAGTAAAGGAATTTCCACATGTGTTCCCTAAAGATCTTCTCAAAGTTCCTTCCGAGAGTGAAATTGACTTCAAAATAGATCTCCTTTCAGATACCCAACCTAACCGTATTCCACCTTATAGAATGGTTCCAGCTGAGCTTAAGGAGTTGAAAGATCAATTGAAATATCTCTTAGATAAAGGATTCAACAAGCCTAGTGTTTCTCTTTGGGGTGCTCCAGTCTCGTTCGTGCGTAACAAAGACTATTCTCTCAGAATGTGCATTGATTATCACCAATTGAACAAAGTCACAATCAAAATCAAATATCCTCTTCCCAGGATTGATGACATATTTGACCAACTTCATGGTGCCAGTTACTTCACTAAGATAGACTTCGGATTCAGCTATCATCATCTTAGAGTCAGAGAATGTGACATTCCAAAGATAGCCTTCAAAACTCGATATGGTAACTTCAAATTTTAAGTTATGTCTTTTGGACTAACAAATTCCCCTACAATTTTTATGGACTTAATGAATAGAGTGTTGAAGCAGTACTTGGACTTGTTCATCTTAGACTTTATTTATGACATTTTTTTATATTCTCATAGTGAAAATAATCATGCATACCATTTGAGAATTATGTTGCAGACCTTTAGAGCTTAATAATCTTTCACCAAATTTAGTAAGTGTGAATTTTGGCTAATATCAGTATCTTTTTTTAGTCACATTGTTTTCGGTAATGGCATTAAAGTTGACCCTCAATAGACCAAAGCAGTGAGAAACTGGCCCAGACCTAACTCTCCATCAAATATCAGGAGTTTTTTCGGTTTGGTGGCTATTACAGATGGTTTGTTGAGGGGTTTTCTTCTATTTTATCCCCCATGTCTTGATTAACTCATAAGAAAGCCAAATTTCAGTGGTCAGATTCGTGCAAGAAGAGTTTTCAGGAGTTGAAGTCTCAACTCACCTTAACCCCAGTCTTGACCTTGCCAAATGGTTTGGGTGGTTTTATATTTTACTTTGATGCTTCTAGATTTGTTCTTGGTTGTGTATTGATATAGAGAGGTAAGTTCTCTAGATAGATTAAACCCCATAAAAAGAATTATATCCTTCCCATGATATTGAGTTGGCAACTGTTGTTTTTGCTATGAAAATTTGGAGGCACTATCTTTACAGGGTTCATGTTGATGTGTTCATGGATTACAAAAGTTTATAGTTTATATTTTTGGAGAAATGTTTAAATCTTTGTCAGAAAAGGTGGCTTGAATTGTTAAAAGATTGTGAGATGATTTTATGGTATTATTCAGGCACGACCAATATAGTGAAAGATGCCCTTAGCATAGTGTCTATGGGTAGTATTGCTCATGTTGAGGAGCATAAGAAGAAGTTAGTCCAGGAGATTTATCAACTTACTAAATTAGGTGTTCGATTGATTGACTCAGTTGAAGGAAATGTATGGGTTCAGAATGGTTCAAAATCGCCATTGGTTGCCGAAGTGATGGAAAAAAATATAGGGATCCCAATCTTGTTAAGTTGAAGAAATCAGTTAGAGAAAAGAAAGTAGAGGTTTTCTTTCAGGGGAGATGGTGTGTTATGTTTCCAGGGTAGGTTATGTGTTTTGTGTGTTAATGGGTTGAGGCAGAGAATTTTGGTAGAAGCGCATAGTGCATGGTATTCCATTAATCTAGGGGACACTAAGATGTACCGTGACTTATAGAAATCTATTGGTGGAATGGTATGAAAAAGGGTATTGTAGAGTATGTGGATAAGTGTTCAAATTTTTAGTAGGTTAAAGTTGAGCACTAGAGGACTAGTGGTACATTTTACGAGTTCAATAGCCCCGGTTGGGAATAGGAAGTGTTGAACATGGATTTTGTGATGGGTTTGCCTCATACGCATCATCAGTATGATCGATTTGGGTCACAATAGATAAAATGAAAAAATCAGCTTATTTATTACCAGTTAATACTTCATACTCAACTGAGGATTATACCAAGCTTTACATGAGGGAGTTGGTTAAGTTGCATGGGATTCTATTGTCTATCATATCAAATAGAGGTACTCAGTTTACCTCTTAATTTTGTAAGGCCTTTTAGAAGGGGCTTGGTACCCCAGTTCATCTTAGTATAACTTTGCATCCTTTGACAGATAGTTAGGTAGAGAGGACCATTCAGACCTTAAAGGATATCTTGAGAGCGTGTGTCTTTGATTTTAAAGGTAGTTGGGATGACCACTTACTTTTATTGAGTTTGCCTCCAATAACAGCTATAACTCCAGTATCCAAATGGATTTATTTGAGGATCTCTATGGTAGGAGATGTAGATATCCTATTGGTTGGTCGGAGAGCAGTGAGGCTTCTTTAATAGGACCAAATTTAATAATTGATGTGATGGAGAAAGTTCAGTTGATTAAATAAAGGATGAAGACATCCCAAAGCGGTCAGAAATCCTATGTTGATATGAGAAGAAGAGATCTTGAGTTTGAGGTTGGTGAATAAGTCTTTTTGAAAATCTCTTCCATGAAGGGAGTGAAGAGATTTGGCAAGAAGAGGTAGCTCAGTCCCCGATATATTGGCCCTTATAAAATCTTGAACTATTTTGAGAAGGTAGCTTATGAGCTAGAGTTGCCTGTAAATTTGGCCTCAGTTCATCTAATGTTCTATGTTTCTTTGTTAAATAGATGCATTGGTGATTAAACTGTTGTTGTTCCTTAAAATAGTATAGATGTTCAGGATAGCCTTTCCTACGAAGAAGTTCAAGTTGAGATCCTTGATCGTCAGATTCATAGGCTAAGGGATAAAGAAGTTTTCGTGGTTAATGTTCTATGGAGGAATCATTCTATTGAGGGAGATACTTGGGAAGAAGAAACAAATACATGGGCCTTGTATCCTCATCTTTTCTCTATGAATTCAGACTCAGCTTGAAGTAATAATTTTCTTTAGGTTGACTCTTTTCGTTCACTATTCTAGCTATACAACTATTCTTATTTCATATAATGTATCATTTTTTAGACCCAGTTATTTGATCATGTTTCAACTTAGCAGTATTCAGTATAGACTCTTAGTATTCTTAGTATCTCAGCTTAATTAGTTTTATTCGAGGATGAATGATTCGAGGGGGGAGAAAATATAACACTCCGTATTTTTGGGCTAGACTTTGAACCATCATTCCAACGCGTGTAACCTCTAATGCCATGATTTGTATTTGAATACATGAGTCATGACCTTTATCCTAGTGTGTTAAGTGCTTATGAGGTGAAAAATATTCATAGAAATCACTTAGAGAAAAGTTAAGCTAAGAGCCTTTGATTCAGCCAAATTTTGGTGTTCAATTCCATAAGGGCCGAGTTTAAATGTAAATAACTTTTTATATACATGGAAGTTTTAAGCTCAAGACCCACCAATTTTGCATTAATCCGATACCCGAGCAAAGAGTTGTGGTTTTTATCATGAGAGGAAGTAAGGGTCCGTGATTTGGCTGTGGTACGTTGCTCTCTCAATACGATTGGGGCGTGATGCGTTACTCTCTCCACGCAATATGGGATTTAATGTGTAGCTTATTTCCCCTGTAACGCCCCGAGTCTAGTACCCAAAATGCCACACGGTGCTCATGATCATAAAGGACCATAAGCTAACCCATGACTGATATTTGTTCGTGTACACTACATAATATTCTATATAAATACATAAATAAAGGATGAATGGCCATAAGGTTCAAAGATCTGATAAAACATAACATCTGAAGATATGGTATATCAATACCAAAACAACTAAAATAATTGTCTGAACATGCTAGTCCAAAAGCCTTTAAACTGTCTGAATAAGGAGTTGATGGGACATGTCCCCAACTAACTCCAACTACTGAAATAAATTAATTAATGAGATAATAAAGTAATGGTCATGTCCTCAAAGGATAAGGACTTATTGCTAACTCTGACTGTCGAGACTAGAATGCTACTGATGCTCTGGAGCTCATGCTTCTAAACCTATGGTATAAAACACCATAGCAAAAATGCGTCAGTACGATTGAATGTATTGGTATGCATGGGAGTTGATGTGTGAGCTGATGCTACCACATTTGAAGCTTTTAACTCTGAATAATTGCGAGGTCTTAAGCAACTTTTGTTGTTTTTGATTGCTTTTAATGTGCTAATGCAGCTACAAGTGATCGAGGAGAAAACCAAAGGAAAGAAGAATAAATCAGCTGAAATCTGGTGTAAATAAGCTGAAGTATAGCTGACGTAAATTTTGAAGTGACGTCATACATGGGACAGGCTGTCGGCAATGTTAGAAGCAGATAATACTGATTTCTAGTGAAGTTGTGATGGCAGTTGTCATGCACCGTCAAGAATTTTGACATGCCATCATTTTTTCCATCTGAAGAGTCAGAAGATAACAATTCACTGGAACCTTTGACGACATCTCGCACACATCGTCAGAAATCTGACACGCCGTCAAGATAGTCGTCGTCCAATTCGAAGAGAAAACTAAAACTTTTATTTTATTTTCTTATTTAGGATTGACTATTTAAAGACTTATTTTAGGGTTTTTTAGGGAAGGATCATTAATTATCAGAGAAAAACTTCTGAAGAGAAGCACTTAAAATTGCTTCATCTTTGCTATCAAATTTTTTTCTTGTTTCTTTAAAAAAGCGCTTATCAACTATTTTTGGGTTTCCATCTTGTGAGTAAATGGAAGAAACTACTTGTTGTTTTTCATCTATCCATAAGTTTATCCTTAATATGATTAATTCAACTTGTTATTTCGTTCATCAAATCATGAGCGGCTAATTCCATTAGCCAGAGTTATGGGATCCATGGATTAGGGTCTGATAGGTTACTAGGCATTTAACGGATTCAAAGAGTAGTAGGACGTCTTAAAATTCTATTGTTTTGACTGAAATCTATTAGTTTCAAACATTATATTATGCCTTAGGTTTTATTTTCTTCTAATGGTGAAATAGACTAGAGGACGTGAATTATCAACAGGGACTCGAAAGCTACCAACCTTCTGTTTACTGATTGATGTCGTAACTAGGTTAATCTACCTAAGATAACATCCTATGGGAAATAGATAAGTTATCTAAGTTCGAGAGAATTAGATAATAAATTGTTTGGTGAAGTCAAGAGATAAGTCAGACATTATCATAGTCAGGGATATTCTACTATTTCTACTTACTCCAAGAATCCCAAGCATTACCTAGTATTTGTTAACTCCCAATACCCATGGTGAACATAACTCAGATTTCTCATTTATATTGATTACAACACTAAAATATTGAAAATGACAATTAACTCTCTGTGAAATTTAAACCCTTATTTTTGGAAACAGTAAACTACCAATAAAGTATTTCGTAAACAAATTAAAGCTCACACCTTATTCCCTGTTGGATTCGACCCCAACCTAGTTGGGTTTTATATTGACAATGATCACTTACACCCATTCAAGAGTATAATTTGAGCGTTATCAAAAATGGCGCCGTTGCTGGGGAATACGGTTGTAGACTAAAAGTTTGTATGCAAAAATCTGCTGATAGTTTAGTTTCCTTGATTTATGTTTATTTGTTGTTTTTGTTTATCATAGGTACTGTATTTTTTATGCCAAAAACAAGAAGTTTCGGAGAACCACTATTACCAATCAATCTGGAACCTCAACTGATAGGAAGAATGGCTGAACAATAGGAAGCAGAAAGACTAGCTTCTATGGCCAGGGCTCAAGTGAATGTGCAAAATTTGGGTCAACAAGAACGTCACCAGAACCCTGATGATAAAGACTTGGGTGATGAGAAATTGTTGAATCCACAAAACCCAAAGCGGGCTGAGAAAATTGCTGCACCAATGCAGCGAAATATCAATAGAAACCGTCCTGTCTGAGGAAGGTATGGTCAGCAACCTGTTCAATATTAGGCTGATAAAGATGATGAAGGAATGGACGAAGCTGGTTCAATGGGTGCTATCATTCCTCCACCATTGGCACCAAGTGCAAAATTCAGCATAACAAGTACCATTATCCAACTCCTGAATCTGAAGAGGTTATTTGGAAGCTTTCCTGGTGATGATCCTAGCATGCATTTGGTGAACTTCATCACCATTTGCAAATCCTTCGACAATCCGGGAGTGAGCCAGAATGCGATCAGGTTGAGATTGTTTCCTTTGTCTCTGTCTGGGAAGGCTACAATATGGTTGAATGAGTTAAAGCCGGATTCTATAACCAACTAGAGACAGTTGAAAGACGTGTTCCTAGAATAGTTATTTTCACTCTCCAGAAGGGTACAATTGAGGGACGAAATTAGCAATTTCAGACAGCTTCTGACTAAAGCACTACACGAAACCTGGGAAAGATTTAAGAAGAAACCCATAATATGATTAACGTGCACTTGATGGAGACTTTGTACAGGCCTTTCAAATCTATGATGAAGCTTATTGTTGATAACGTTGTAGGTGGTTTATTCATTGACCTTTCTTTTCTAGATATTTCTGACATGCTTACTAGAATGACCAAGCAAAGTTGGGCTTGGCACACTAGGGATTCTGTAGTGGATAGCCCGACTATTGCTGGTGGTATTACTGCCGAGAAGCGTAGAAGAGATGAGGAGCGAGATTAGGACATGGCCCATTTGAAGACGCATATAGACTTGCTGGCCAAGCACTTACTATTCGGCAAGACTGAAATGGTTAAGGATGTGGAATCTCAGGGTACTGTGTCTACAGGTGCTAAGTTTGAGGCAAATTATGTGAGTAATCAGGAGGGTTTCTGAGGCAATAGCCAAGGGAACCAAGGTCGGACTTTCTATGACAAGCCTGATTATAAAGATAGGGAGCAGGGACATTGGAAAAACAATAATAACAGGAGTGGTTTGTATATTCCTCCTGCAAGTCAGGATGCTACAACGACTAGTTTTGGCAAGATGTCCATGGAGGACAAGATGGAAAACTGTTGAAGGGATTTGAAGCTGCCAACTCGGGGGTAACTACTATGAAAAGCAAATTTTCTACCCTCAGACAGTTGGTTAGCTAACACTCTACTTCTATTAAGCAGTTGGAACAATAGATAAGCCAACTTTTGGCTACACTGAACCAGAGAAAAGCAGGTACTTTACCTACCGATATGGTTCAGAAATCGTGGACTAATGGCTCTTGTTTGGAAATTACCACTCGTAGTGGAAAGAAGTTATCTGGCCCTTCTATGGGCAAAGATGTCGAGAAGGAGGTAAGTGTCGATGAGTCAGAAGAAAGCAATCTAGTAGAGTTTGAGAAGCTAGATGGCTTTGTTGATATTTTGGAGAAAGAAGACAAAAAGAAAGGGGAAGTGGTATTAAAAGAAATGCCAAGACCACCACCTCCCTTTTCTCAGAGATTGAAGAAGAAAGTAGATAACGAAAAATTTGGTAAATTCATAGCACTAATAAAACAACTGACGGTGAATGTACCATTGAGGGAGGCACTTGGGCAAACGCCAAACTATGCTAAATTTATCTAGGAACTGTTAACAAAGAAGCGGAAGGTAAGCTGTGAGCCGGTGGACAACATCCACCACTGTAGTGTTGTTTCTTCATAATCCTTAATGCAGAAAAAGCCTAACCCTGGAGCATTTACCATACCATGCACAGTTGGGTCCATGAAGTTTACCAATGCTTTAATGACTTAGGAGCAAGTATTAATCTGATGCCACTTGATATCTACAAGAAGATTGGATTGGCGGAACCTACCCCCACAACGATATATCTTGTGATGGCAGATAGATCGGTGAAACTACCAGTTGGTATGTTGCATAATGGGCCGGTAAAGGTGGATGAATTTATTATTCCTGCAAATTTTATGATATTGGATTGTGATGTTGATTTTGAGGTACCCATAATTTTGGGTAGACCACTATTAGCCATGAGAAGAGTATTGGTTGATATGGAGCTCAATGAGCTAAACTTCAGGTATGGTAAAAGGGAGGCCAGCTTCCAAATGCACCCTCCTATGAAGCAGTTGGAGGAGATGAATATCTTCTCATTTGTGGATGTATTCCAGGAAAATAGTAATGAGGTATCGATATGGTATCTTGATGAAGTCTGAGTAGTCAAGATAATCAAGTTGTGCTGCGACGTTAAATCAAGCGTTGTTTGGGAGGCAACCCAATGTTTTAATTTTATTGCACTTGTGTTTTTAATTTTTGTAGCTAAGAGTTGTACAAAGGAGGTGAACTAGTTTCAGTCAGCTTGAGAAGGTTGACGTCAATTTTGATGGGTTGTCACAAGTATGACAAGCCTTGAGAAATGGCATAAAAATAATCAAGTCAAAGCCTTATTCTGTTAAGGCTGATGACAATTCTGAAGCATCGTCCGGTATCTGACGCACCATCAAAAATGCCATCAAATGATTAAGCCCAGCTTAAAAATTTCAGGCTAACCCATCCCAAAAACAGTTGTTCACATTCCTGTGTAATTTAGATATTTCTCTTCCAGCTTTGGTTTTGTTTTCTTAGAGAGTTATTTCCTTTGCTTTTTAAAATTTAATCCCTTCTAAGGAAAACTTTTAAGAATTTCCTTGTTGAAGCCTGAGAGTTAAGTCAAGAAATATTCTCCCTCTCTCATCTCATTCTTCTCTCACTCACAAGTCTATGTGTTCAGAGTACACCAGTTAAGTGTCGATATCTAGGTATGAGAAAAACTTCAACTTTTCATCTTTCTTTAGATCGATTGTGAACTACAAGAAACCTTGGTTTCAAAGGAGTGAGCTGAACCCATTAACATGTTTCAAGCCCCTTCGAAAACTAGGGTTTGTAGGGGTATGCAGTATAATTTCATGGAAATCTCAGTAAAGAACATGACCTAAGTTGAAATTGAGAATAATGGTAGAAGAAAAATCAAGTAACAAGTTGTTAGACATTATAATGTTCTCTGATGGAAATTTTCACGGCCTTGCACCTGTGTGACGGCCATTCAAATATTCCGTCAAAAGCTGACAAATTTTGTAGATTCTAGATAAGGTTGACAATGCTTTTGAAGCACTGTTACACCTGTGATGGTAAATCAGAAAGGTCGTCAAACCTGCAAACTAAAAACAGTGATGATGTTAAACTAAGGTGATCCTTCTTCTTCTCTTGTTTGATTATGGACACTAATTGAGGATTTCTATGTTGTTACAGAACTGATAATGGCACCCAAGAAGAAGAATCCAACCACACCAAAGAAAGCAGCTAAAGAGAATATACCTCGACAACTTGTCAACGAGGACTCTAATTATGAAGATGAAGAACCCTTGCTCATTGACTAGAAAGAGGGCTGGTCCAAAGACACCGCCTCCCCCTAAGCCTATTGAGGTGGAGGATATTGATGATACTGAGGTAACAACCTCATCTGAGCAAGTATCGGATGAACAAGGATCAGAACACACTGAACAGGAGTCTAAGGACACTAAACAAGAAGTTGAAACTAAAGACTCTGAAAGGCCTGCAATTGAAGAAACTAAGTCTGAATCACCGTCATCGGAGCAGCAAGGTGATAAGGATTCTCCAGTATGGGAAACTTTGGTGAAATGCAAAAACCCCGAGGTTAGGAACAATTCAAGATGGAAAATCCCTTGGGCTGAAATGATCTATTTGGATGGACTTCGCTGAACAGATCGATGAAGTGCCAGAAGGCCAATTCTAGAAGAGAAAAAATCATCACTACAGGGTTAATCAGATACCCTGAGGTGATACAAAAACTTAAGGAGTATGGCTTGGAGTGGACTACCAGGGGAAGCATTGTTTACTGTCCTTCATTAGTCCAGGAGTTCTACACAAACTACCAGGCTACGATGGAAAATATGTGCAAAGAAGGAGATAGAACTTCAGATAAGCCTCTGTTGACCAAAGTCCCAGTACGTGGAGTGAGGATGGATATTTCAGATGCCACAATAAACAGGTTTCTTCATGGTCCAGCCTTTGTCCCATGAGCCACTTCACCTACCTTCTATGCCCTATTGAAACATAAGAAAACCAACGCAAAAGGCTAGCAACTCTCATAGCAAATGGGGAACCTAAGGGGATGAATAATCCAGCAGAAAATATTACCAAAGCGTCTCTAAATTTGAAGGCCAAATTTATGTGGGGTTTTGTATGAGTTCATCTGATACCCACCTAGGGAGACAACATATTAGGGGATTGAGATGGACGTCCAAATTCCATATTTTTATATCTAGTCCAAAAAAATAAGGGCATGAGTAGGGACATAGATAAGGCAGTTAATGAGATGATATATGGTTTACAACTCCATAAGAAAATAAATTGGAAAGATAAATATGGAAAGATAAGGAAAGAAAATAGGAAAGAGCACACCTCTGAGGAGCGTATTTCAACAAAAAGTGAGTCCCACCAATTTTTTTGCTACCTTTTCAATTGAAAATGTAATTAAAAGTAGAGGGGTACAAATATTGGACCCTACTATCATCTTTAAGGGCACCACGTGTCATTGCTACCAACTTATCTATGAATTCCATGCCTATATACGATGCCACTAGAGATTGAGAGTAGAGAGGGATTACATATGTAACTATTATTGGTGAATCTATGACAGGCGTCTAGTGTATCACAGGTATATTTCTACCTAAATATTCCATTTTCTATGATTTTTCTCAGTAGGGACATTACATGAGTTTTATGTTGGGGGTTGGGGTGTATTACATTTAAGTGTTTTTATTATCGTATTTCATTCCCCTAGGATATTATATCTTGTTAGAAATGGCCTTTTTAGGAGTTTTATTGATGTTTTTATATTGTTTTTGGTGTTGTTTCTAGTTAAGAAAGAACTAGGAGAACTTAGAGTAGTCATAATAAAAAGCGCATGCAATCTGTGTTTTTAATGTTTAATGGTACCCCTCCACAAAATTTTGTGATGTTCTTTCAATGCTTTGTTCTTATCTTAAATTGTAAAAAATGTGTATCTCGTTATGGAATTAGTATTATGAATGTGACAACCTTTAGCCTAATTTGCATGAACTATATTAGTATTGACTGGGTATTCAACCCTAAACTAAGTGTGTGAGGTTATTCCTAGTCACTGTGTGTACAATCAAGAACTTGCCTAATTAGTCTAGCTAAAGTTGTAGTAAGTAGGTTAGGAAAGTATTATAGTACGTTCTTAATTAGTCCACTAAAACCCTAAATAGCCTACCAAATGAAAATAAAATCCCTTGGCCCTAAAATTAAAGCCTAAATAGACCTTTTGTTTGAACTAGTCCATTCACCTTTCCATTCATTTACAATAAACCCAGCTTGGTCCTAGTACTTTCTTTGACACTGTGCCCCTCAACTTAAGAAAATTACCTAAATTGAGGGTGACTATTATAGGGGTGCATAAAAGTTTGGGTATGCAGAAAAAGTTAGTTGTAACACCCCGCATTTTTGAGATAGACTTTGAACCATCGTTCTAATGTATGTAAAATCTAATACCATGATTTAAATTTTAATACATGAGTCATTACCTTTATCCTAATGTTCTAAGTTCTTATGAGGTGAAAAATATTCATAGAAATTACTTACAGCAAAGTCGAGCTAAGAGCCTTTGATACGGCCAAATTTTGGTGTTTGATTCCATAAGGGTAAACTTTAAATATGCATAACTTTTTATATACATGAAATTTTTCAGCTCAATACCCACCAAATGAAATATAATTGAATTATCTTTCCTGCGATACTAATTTTTTCTTAATCTAATACCCGAGAAAAATGTTATGGTTTTTTTGTGAGAGGCAGTAAGGGTTCGTGATTTGGCCATGACGCGTTGCTCTCTCCATGTGATTGGGGAGTGATGCATTGCTTTCTCTATGAAATATATGATGCGATGTGGAGATTATTCCCTCTCTGCTTTATCTTCTTAAAGGCCAAGGGGCACTTTGGTCCTTTCCCCTTATCCCTAATTGTCCATGGCATGAATTAAAGCACGCAGAAAAGAATTATTTGTCCATCTTATTCAAATCAATTCACATAAAAACCATCCTTTTTCTCAAGAAAAATAATTCAAGCTTCAAGTTCAAGATTCATCTAGTGAGGTACGTGTGATGTTCATCAAAAGACCCTTTTCACCCATGGAGTCCAAGAATCCTCTTTTAGTTTAAATTATGAGTTTTTACATGTTAAAGTTGAACTAACTCCACGAATCTCGCGTTAATTTTAGTACATGACATGTTTACAAGTGTTTTCAAGTGTGATAAGCCATTTTATGTGTTGAGTATTGATATTCCCATATCAAATACCTAATTTATGATGCCAGTCATTCAATCATGTTGTCAAATCATGTTTTGCCCATTCCCATAATTAAGTTTATCACTTTAATGTTTTTGATGGAGTTCTTATGTTTTGGGTTCTTGAACAATGATTCCCTACAATGTTTTTAAAGCTTTCATAACGCATTATTATCGGTATTATTTCCGATCCATGTTGTTGGGTATGAACACCCAATACCTATGTGTTTATTTGCATTTTAGATCTTTCAAGTGATGATTTTAGTTAAACTATAAGTATTACGATTTACTCAGTTTTTATTGTCAGGATGAGCAATACCAATTGTTATGTCCAGTCGAACTTAAGTCACTGCCAGTTTTAGTTTAGTAGGGAGTAGGATTTAGCACCGAGCAGACCCAGGGATGGGGGTTCACCTTCCAATAGAGGGTGTGACCCTTAGTAACAATCCATGAGTTCCATAACTATATAGACAACATAGGTTTGAGATGTCTTCCTGCCAGTTGAGGGTTGACTTAGATCTCATGAGAGCACCTACCAGTAAAGGGTGACTCCTTAGTCCTTTGGGACATTAGTTTAGTGGATCCACATAACCAGTGTTAGTACCCATGGCACGGTACTGACATCCTTCCAACTGGGGTTATAGGTTGGGCCCCAATTAGCTCAGATTGAGGCATGTTGGTTAGATGATACCTCCCATAATTTTAATAGAATTTTAGTCTAATTTCAATTCAGGTATGCTTGACTAAGTGTACATACTTTATGATATTTAGTTTTACAAGCTTTAGCCTTTCCGATTATAGATTATCTCAGTAACATAACAGATATACACTTAGTCTTGCATTCTTAGATTTTACATGTTCATAAATTCACATATAGTTACCCCATCCATTTCACCCTGTCCTCATCTCATATGCCAGTACACTCAAAGTACTAACTATATATTATTCTTTGCACTATGATGTATTATATCATGGTTTGGATGTTTAGTCTCCCAACCATACTTAGACAACCCAGCGTTACAGCAGCAACAATAGTGGTGATTCCTCACCCTTCGAGGACATATTATCTCTCATTTATTTACTTTAATATTTCATTGTTTTTTGTTAGTCAAAGTTAGTTGGGGGCCTATCCCATCAATTCCTCAGTCAGTTTGGATGCTTTCAAACGCTCAGACAGTCAGCTAGAAAGTTATTCAGCTTTATCAATTTTATTAATGGTTTTTAGATAGACCATTTTGTTTTTAGTATCTTTTCATGTGTTTCAGACTTGTGATTAATTCATACTATTAGTATTCAGACTTGCATTACTTTATTAGTTTATCTTCTACATAGATGTTTTATTATTAATTTTTTCAGTGCTCATAACAGGTACAAGCTCATGGGTTAGCTTGTGGTCACTTATGGCCGTAAGCACCATTTTCGTGACTTGGGGTAGTCTTAGGTCTTTAAAAAACTTTGTATCATATCCTAGGGTTTTAAAGTGTCCTAGGGATTCTAAAAGTCACGTTGAGTAGAGTCTTGTTCATGAGTATGAAGCTCGCCCCACTTATGGATGAGAGGTATGAGATGTTTTAGGAAAAGATTCCCTTCTTTAAGTGTTCATGTTGTGTGAAAGAGCATGAGATCTATTTAAATTCTTTTTCTAATTTATACTTTATTGTATTTATAGACAAGCCTCCTAGGAGAAACAATGGAAGAAGGAATTGTTATAAGCCCACACCACCACCTATTCAGGAAGATCCCCTGAATGAACATATTTCTAACGCTGAGTTCAGGATCGTTTTCACTACCTTAGCCCATTTGGTAGATGCTTAAAAAAATCAGCAGGTTGTTGCTCCAGCCAATCCAGTTGCCAATACATCTGCAGCGAATATTAAGGATTTCACCTGAATGAATCCCTCTTTATTTTTGGGATCCAAGTTTGAGGAGGATCCATAGGAATTTTTGGATATGGTGCAGAAGGTGATTGATATGATGGGCATCACTTTGAGTGAGAGTGAAAAATTGGCTGCATATTAGTTGAAAGATAGAGCTCACACTTTATTTAGTGAGTGAAAGAAGGATAAAGATGTTGAGGTAGGGCTTATAGAGTGGGAGGAGTTTGCCACAACTTTTTTAGATAGGTTTTCCCCCTTGGAGTTAAAAGAAGCTAATGTGTTGGAGTTTATTAATTTGAAATAAGGTAATATAAGTGAGAAGGTGTACTCGCTAAGTTTAGTTAGTTGGCGAGGTATTCTCCTTCGATGGTGGCTAATAATAGGTCTAGAATGAGTAAGTTTGTATCTGGTGTATCTGATAGTGTGGTCAAGAAGTGTAGGACCAATATTGATTAATGAGATAGACTTATCTAGACTTATGGTTCATGCTTAACAGATTGAGAAAAAAAAACCTTAAAGGAAAAAAGAGAGAGAATAAAAAGGCCAAAATAGGAAGTTTCAACTTTTCACAATCGAGGTCAGAGGGTGGTAACCATTCATAGTTCTATTAGAAATTTTTAGCCACAAATCCATCTATAGATAGTGTGCCAGTGCCAAATTTTAGGACTGACTGTCAGGATAGGGCACTAGGGTCTAAGTCCCAGGGTAGCATGAACAGTAGTCGTACTAATCATCTTTGTGGGAAGTGTGGTAGAAATCATCATGGTGTATGTAGAGCTAGCAGTGATGCGTGTTTTGTATGTGGCTAACCAGGCCACAGAGTCAAGAATTGCCTCACGCTGGGTAGCAGGGTCAATCCAATCATCTTTTTGCTCTAACCAACAACCCACTCAGTAGGGTACCACTTCCAGTGCAACCAGTGGGCAGCGCCAGAATAGTTTGTATGCCCTCTAGACACAGCATGATCGGGAAAGTTCTCCTGATGTGATTATGGATACATTACAGGTTTTCCATCTCTATGTTTATATTTTATTAGATCCCAGAGCTTCACTATCTTTTGTGACTACTTATATAGCCATCAATTTTGGTATCAGTCCTAAATCATCAACAGAATATTTCTCAGTGTCTACCCTAGTGGGTAAATCTATTATAGTTAGATGGGTATACAGAAATTGCCCGGTCAGAGTATCTCAGTAGATCTTGCTAAGTTAAAGATGATTGATTTAGATGCCATTCTCGGCATAGATTAGCTCCACTCATTCTATGCTTTAGTTGACTGCAGAAATAGAGTCATTCATTTTAAATTTCCCAATGAATAAGTTATTGAATAGAGGGGTAGTACCTAAGTGCGTAGAGGTCAGATTGTTTCATATCTTAGATAAAGAAAGATTATATTCAAAGGGTGTGTTTACCATCTTGTTTGAGTCAAAGACTAAAGCTCTGAGACTCCTAGTCTCGTTTCTGTTTCAGAAGTAAAGGAATTTCCACATGTATTCCCTAAAGATCTTCTGAAAGTTCCTCCCGAGAGTAAAATTGACTTCAAAATAGATCTCCTTTCAGATACCCAGCCTAACCCTATTCCACCTTATAGAATGGTTCCAGCTGAGCTTAAGGAGTTGGAAGAGCAATTGAAATATCTCTTAGATAAGGGATTCATAAGGCCTACTGCTCTCCTTGGGGTGCTCCAGTCTCGTTCGTGTGTAACAAAGACTATTTTCTTAGAATGTGCATCAATTATCACTAGTTGAACAAAGTCACAATCAAAAACAAATATCCTCTTCCCAGGATTGATGACATGTTTGACCAACTTCATGGTACCAGTTACTTTACTAAGATAGACTTCGGATTCAGCTATCATCATCTTAGAGTCAAAGAATGTGACATTCCAAAGATAGCCTTCAAAAATTGGTATGGCCAATTCGAATTTTTAGTTATGTCTTTTGGACTAACAAATTCCCCCACAGTTTTTATGGACTTAATGAATAGAGTGTTGAAGCAGTACTTGGACTTGTTTATCTTAGTCTTTATTTATGACACTTTTTAATATTCTCATAGTGAAAATGATCATGCAAACCATTTGAGAATTGTGTTGCAAACCTTTAGAGCTCAATAATTGTTCACCAAATTTAGTAACTGTGAATTTTGGCTAAGATCAGTATCTTTTCTTAGTCATATTGTTTTCGGTAATGGCATTAAAGTTGACCCTCAATAGACCAAAATAGTGAGAAACTGGCCCAGACCCAACTCTCCATTAAATATCAGGAGTTTTTTGGGTTTGGTGCCTATTACAAATGGTTTGTTGAGGGGATTTCTTCTATTTCATCCCCCATGTCTTGATTGACTCAGAAGAAAGCCAAATTTTAGTGGTCAAATTCATGCAAGAAGAGTTTTCAGGAGTTGAACTCTCAACTCACCTTAACCCCAGTCTTGACCTTGCCAAATGGTTCTGGTGGTTTTATAGTTTACTGTGATGCTTCTAGATTTGTTCTTAGTTGTGTATTGATACAAAGAGGTAAGTTCTCTAGATATATTAAACCCTATAAAAAGAATTATATCCTTCCCATGATATTAAGTTGGCAACTGCTATTTTTGCCATGAAAATTTGGAGGCACTATCTTTACAGGGTTCATGTTGATGTGTTCATGGATAACAAAAGTTTATAGTTTATATTTTTGGAGAAATCTTTAAATCTTTGTCATAAAAGGTGGCTTGAATTGTTGAAAGATTATGATATGATTTTATGGTATTATTCGGGCACGACCAATGTAGTGAAAGATGCCCTTAGCAGAGTGTCTATGGGTAGTGTTGCTCATGTTGAGGAGCATAAGAAGAAGTTAGTCCGGGAGATTTATTAACTTACTAAATTAGGTGTTCGATTGATTGACTCAGCTAAAGGCAGTGTATGGGTCCAGAATGGTTCAAAATCGCCATTGGTTGCCGAAGAGATGGAAAAAAATATAGGGATCCCAATCTTGTTAAGTTGAAGAAATCAGTTAGAGAAAAGAAAGTAGAGGTTTTCTTTTAGGGGAGATGGTGTGTTATGTTTCCAGGGTAGGTTATGTGTTTTATGTGTTAATGGGTTGACGAAGAGAATTTTGGTAAAAGCGCATAAAGCATGGTATTCCATTAATCTAGTGGACACTAAGATGTACCGTGACTTGTAGAAATCTATTGGTGGAATGGTATGAAGAAGGGTATTGTAGAGTATGTGGATAAGTGTTCAAATTTTTAGTAGGTTAAAGTTGAGCACTAGAGGACTAGTGGTACTTTTTACGAGTTCAATATCCCCGGTTGGGAATAGGAAGTGTTGAACATGGATTTTGTGATGGGTTTGCCTCATACGCATCATCAGTATGATTCGATTTGGGTCATAATAGATTAAATGTAAAAATCAGCTTATTTATTACCAGTTAATACTTCATACTCAACTGAGGATTATGCTAGGATTTACATGAGGGAGTTGGTTAAGTTACACGGGATTCTATTGTCTATCATATCAAATAGAGTTACTCAGTTTACCTCTTAATTTTGTAAGGCCTTTTAGAAGGGGCTTGGTACCCCAGTTCATCTCGGTATAACTTTTCATCCTTTGATAGATAGTTAGGTAGAGAGGACCATTCAGACCTTAAAGGATATCTTGGGAGCGTGTGTCTTTGATTTTAAAGGTAGTTGGGATGACCACTTACCTTTATTGAGTTTGCCTCCAACAACTGCTATAACTCCAGTATCCAAATGGATTTATTTGAGGATCTCTATGGTAGGAGATGTAGATATCCTATTGGTTGGTCTGAGAGCAATGAGGCTTCTTTAATAGGACTAGATTTAATGATTGATGTGATGGAGAAAGTTCAGTTGATTAAAGAAAGGATGAAGACATCCCAAAGCGATCAGAAATCCTATGTTGATATAAGAAGAAGAGATCTTGAGTTTGAGGTTGGTGAATAAGTCTTTTTGAAAATCTCTTCCATGAAGGGAGTGAAGAGATTTGGCAAGAAGAGGCAGCTCAATCCCCGATATGTTGGCCCTTATAAAATCTTGAACAATTTTGGGAAGGTAGCTTATGAGCTAGAGTTGCCTGTAAATTTGGCCTCAGTTCATCTAATGTTTTATGTTTCTTTGTTAAATAGATGCATTGGTGATTAAACTGTTGTTGTTCCTTAAAATAGTATATATGTTCAGGATAGCCTTTCCTACGAAGAAGTTCAAGTTGAGATCCTTGATCGTCAGAATCATAGGGTAAGGGATAAAGAAGTTCCCGTGGTTAAAGTTCTATGGTGGAATCAGTCTATTGAGGGAGAACTTGGGAAGAAGAAACAAATACATGGGCCTAGTATCCTCATCTTTTCTCCATGAATTCAGACTCAGCTTGAGGTAATAATTTTCTTTAGGTTGACTCTTTTCATTCACTATACCATCTATACAACTATTATTATTTCATATAATGTATCATTTTTTAGACCCAGTTATTTGATCATATTTTAACTTAGCAGTATTCAGTATAGACTCTTAGTATTCTTTGTATCTCAGCTTAATTAGTTTCATTCGAGGATGAATGATTCGAGGGGGGAGAAAATATAGCACCCCGTATGTTTTGGCTAGACTTTGAACCATCATTCCAACCCGTGTAAACTCTAATGCCATGATTTGTATTTGAATACATGAGTCATGAACTTTATACTAGTGTGTTAAGTGCTTATGAGGTGAAAAATATTCATAGAAATCACTTAGAGAAAAGTTAAGCTAAGAGCCTTTGATTCAGCCAAATTTTGGTGTTCAATTCCACAAGGGTCGAGTTTAAACGTAAATAACTTTTTATATACATGGAAGTTTTAAGCTTAAGACCCACCAATTTTGCATTAATCCGATACCCGAGCAAAGAGTTCTGGTTTTAATCAGGAGAGGAAGTAAGGGTCCGTGATTTGGCTGTGGTACGTTGCTCTCTCAATGTGATTAGGGCGTGATGCGTTACTCTCTCCACGTAAAATGGGATTCAATGTGTAGCTTATTTCCCCTGTAATGCCCCGAGTCTAGTACCCAAAATGCCACACGGTGCTCATGATCCTGAAGGACCATAAGCTAACCCATGACTGATATTTATTTATGTACACTACATAATATTCTATATAAATGCATAAATAAAGGATGAAAGGCCATAAGGTTCAAAGATCTGATAAAACATAACATCTGAAGATATGGTATATCAATACCAAAACAACTAAAATAATTGTCTGAACATGATAGTCCAAAAGCCTCTAAACTGTCTGAATAAGGAGTTTATGGGACATATCCCCAACTAACTCCAACTACTGAAATAAATTAATTAATGAGATAATAAAGTATGGTCATGTCCTCGAGGGATAAGGACTTATTGCTAACTCTGACTGTCGAGACTAGAATGCTACTGATGCTCTGGAGCTCGTGCTTCTGAACCTATGGTATAAAACACCATAGCACAAATGCGTCAGTAAGATTGAATGTACTGGTATGCATGGGAGTTGATGTGTGAGCTGATGCTACCATATTTGAATCTTTTAACTCTGAATAATTGCGAAGTCTTAAGCAACTTTTTCTATTTTTGATTGCTTTTAATGTTTTAATGCAGATACAAGTGATCCGGGAAAAAACCAAAGGAAAGAAGAATAAATCAGCTGAAATCTAGTGTAATTAAGCTGAAGTATAGCTGACGTAAATTTTGAAGTGACGTCATACATGGGACAGGCTGTCAAAGTTTCCATTAAGCTTAGACAGAACCTGAGAAACTGAGATAAAATATGACGACGTTTAGGATGGGCCGTCAAATATGTGACATGGCGTCAACATCGCCGTCAACCAGAAGTAGAGAATACTGATTTCTAGTGAAGTTGTGATGGCAGTTGTCATGCGCCATCAAGAATTTTGACATGCCATCAGTTTTGTCGTCTGAAGAGTCAGAAGATAACAATTCACTGGAACCTTTGACAACATCTCGCACACGTCGTCAGACATCTAACACGCCGTCAAGATCGTCGTCGACCAATTCAAAGAGAAAACAGAAACTTTAATTTTATTTCCTTATTTAGGATTGACTATTTAAAGACTTGTTTTAGAGTTTTTTAGGGAAGGATCATTAATTATCAGAGAAGAACTTCTGAAGAGAATCACTTAAAATTGCTTCCTCTTTGCCATCAAATTTTTTTCTTGTTTCTTTAAAAAAGCACTTATCAACTATTTTTGGGTTTCTATCTCATGAGTAAATGGAAGAAACTACTTATTGTTTTTCATCTATTCTTAAGTTTATCCTTATTATGATTAATTCAACTTGTTATTTCGTTCATCAAATCATGAGTGGCTAATTCCATTAGCCAGAGTTATGGGATCCATGGATTAGGGTCTGATAAGTTACTAGGCATTTAACGGATTCAAAGAGTAGTAGGACGTCTTAAAATTCTGTTGTTTTGACTGAAATCTATTAGTTGCAAACATTATATTATGCCTTAGGTTTTAGTTTCTTCTAACGGAGAAATAGACTAGAGGACGTGAATTATCAATAGGGACTCGGAAGCTACTAACCTTCTATTTAATGATTGATGCTGTAACTGGATTAATCTACCTAAGATAACATCCTATTGGAAATAGATAAGTTATCTAAGTTCGAGAGAATTAGATAATAAATTGTTTGGTGAAGTCGAGAGATAAGTCAGACAGTATCATAGTCAGGGATATTCTACTGTTTCTACTTACTCCAAGAATCCCAAGCATTACCTAGTATTTGTTAACTCCCAATATCCATGGTGAACATAACTCAGATTTCTCATTTATATTGATTATAACACTAAAATATTGAAAATGACAATTGACTCTCTGTGAAATTTAAACCCCCATTTTCGGAAACAGTAAACTAGCAGTAAAGTATTTCGTAAACAAATTAAAGTTCACACCTTATTCCCTGTAAGATTCGAACCCAACCTAGTTGGTTTTTATATTGACAACGATCACTTACACCCATTCAAGAGTGTAATTTGAGCGTTATCAAAAATAGCATTGTTGCTGGGGAATACGGTTGTAGACTAAAAGTTTGTACGCAAAAATCTGCTGATAGTTAAGTTTCCTTGATTTATGTTTATTTGTTGATTTTGTTTATTATAGATACTGTATTTCTTATGCCAAAAACAAGAAGTTTCGGAGAACCATTATTACCAATCAATTCGAAACCTCAACTGATAGGAAGAATGGCTGAACAACAGGAAGCAGAAAGAGTAGCTGCTATGGCCAGGGCTCAAGTGAATGTGCAAAATTTGGGTCAGCAAGAACGTCACCAGAATCCTGATGATGAAGACTTGGGTGATGAGAAATTGCTGAATCCATAAAATCCAAAGTGGGCTGAGCAAATTGCTGCACCAATGCAGCGAAATGTCAATAGAAACCGTCCAGTCTAAGGAAGGTATGAAGATTATGAAGGAATGGATAGAGCTGGTGCCATGGGTGCTATCATTCCTCCACCGTTGGCACCAGGTGCAAAATTCATCATAACAAGTACCATGATCCAATACCTGAATCTGAAGGAGTTAATTGGAAGCTTACCTAGTGATGATCCTAGCGTGCATTTGGTGAACTTTATCACCATTTGCAAATCCTTCGACAATCCGGGAGTGAGACATAATGCGATCAGGTTGAGATTGTTTTCTTTGTCTCTGTCTGGGGAGGCTACAATATGGTTGAATGAGTTAGAGCCCAATTCTATAACCAACTAGAGAAAGTTGAAAGACGTGTTCCAAGAATGGTTATTTCCACTCTCCAGAAGGGTACAATTATGGGACAAAATTAGCAATTTCAGACAGCTTCCGACTAAAGTGCTACACGAAACCTGGGAAAGATTTAAGAAGAAACCCATAATATGATTGACCTGCACTTGATGGAGACTTTGTACAGACCTTTCAACTCTGTGATGAAGCCTATTGTTAATAACGCTGTAGGTGGTTCATTCATTGACCTCTCTTTTCTAGATGCTTCTGACTTGCTTAATAGAATGACCAAGCAAAGTCGGGCTTGGCATACTAGGGATTCTGTAGTGGCTAGCCAGACTATTACTGGTGGTATTACTGCAGAGCATAGTAGAAGAGATAAGGAGCGAGATCAGTACATGGCCTATTTGAAGACGCATATAGACTTGCTGGCCAAGCACTTACTATCCGGCAAGACTGAAATGGTTAGGGTTGTGGAATCTCAGGGTACTGTGTCTACAGGTGCTGAGGTTGAGGCAAATTATGTGAGTAATCAGGGGGGTTTTTGAGGTAATAACCAAGGGGACCAAGGTCGGACTTTCTATGACAAGCCTGATTATAAAGATAGGGAGCAGGGACATTGGAAAAACAATAATAACAGGAGTGGTTTGTATATTCCTCTTGTAAGTCAGGATGCTTCGACGACTAGTTTTGGCAAGATGTTCATGGAGGACATGATGGAAAAGCTGTTGAAGGGAGTTGAACCTACCAACTCGGGGGTAACTACTATGAAAAGCAAATTTTCTACCCTCAGATAGTTGGTTAGCTCACACTCTACTTCTATTAAGAAGTTGGAGCAATAGATAAGCCAACTTTTGGCTACGCTGAACTAGAGAAAAGTTGGTACTTTACCTAGCGATATGGTTCAGAAATTGTGGACTTATGGCTCTTGTTTGGCAATTACCACTCAGAGTGGAGAGATATTATTTGGCCCTTCTATGGGCAAATATATGGAGAAGGAGGTAAGTGTCGATGAGTCAGAAGAAAGCAATCTAGTGGAGTTTGAGAAGCTAGATGGTTTTGTTGATATTTTGGAGAAAGAAGACGAAAAGAAAGGGGAAGTGGTATTAAAAGAAATACCAAGACCACGACCTCCCTTTTCTCAGAGAATGAAGAAGAAAGTAGATAACGAAAAATTTAGCAAATTCATAGCACTAATAAAACAACTGACGGTGAATGTACATTGAGGGAGGCACTTGAGCAAATGCCAAACTATGCTAAATTTATCTAGGAACTGTTAACAAAGAAGCGGAAGGTAAGCTATGAGCCGGTGGACAACATCCACCACTGTAGTGTTGTTTCTTCATAATCCTTAGTGCAGAAAAAGCCTGACCCTGGAGCATTTACCATACCATGCATAGTTGGGTCCATGAAGTTTACCAAAGCTTTATGTGACTTAGGAGAAAGTATTAATCTGATGCCACTTGATATCTACAAGAAGATTAGATTGGGTGAACCTACCCCCATAACGATGCATCTTGTGATGGCAGATAGATCAGTGAAACTTCCAGTTGGTATATTGCATAATGGGCCGGTAAAGGTGGATGACTTTATTCTTCCTGCAAATTTTGTGATATTGGATTGTGATGTTGATTTTGAGGTACCCATCATTTTGGGTAGACCACTATTAGCCATGAGAAGAGTATTGGTTGATATGGAGCTCAATGAGCTAAAGTTCAAGTATGGGAAAAGGGAGGCCAGCTTCCAAATGCACCCTCCTAAGAAGCAATTGGAGGAGATGAATATCTTCTCAGTTGTGGATGTATTCTGGGAAAATGGTAATGAGGTATCAATATGGTATTTTGATGAAGTCTGAGTAGTCAAGATAATCAAGTTATGCTGCGACGTTAAATCAAGAGTTGTTTCGGAGGCAACCCAATATTTTAATTTTATTGCACTTGTGTGTTTAATTTTTATAGCTAAGAGTTGTACAAAGGAGATGAACTAGTTTCAGTCAGCTTGAGAAGGTTGACGTCAATTTTGATGGGATGTCACAAGTATGACAAGCCTTGAGAAATGGCATCAAAATAATCAAGTCAAAGCCTTATTCTGTTAAGGCTGACGATAATTTTGAAGCGTCGTCCGGTATCTGACACACCGTCAAAAAAGTCGTCAAATGAGTTAAGCCCAGCTTAAAAATTTCAGGCTAACCCGGCCCAACAATAGTTGTTCAGATTTCTGCGTACTTTAGATATTTCACTTCCAACTTTGGTTTTGATTTCTGAGAGAGTTATTTCCTTTGCTTTTTCAAATTTAATCCCTTCTAAGGCAAACTTTTAAGACTTTCCTTGTTGAAGCCTGAGAGTTAAGTCAAGAAATATTCTCCCTCTCTCATCTCATTCTTCTCTCACTTACAAGTCTAGGTGTTTAGAGTACATCAGCTAAGTGTCGATATCCAGGTATGAGAAAAACTTCAACTTCATCTTTCTTTGGATCGATTGTGAACTAAAAGAAACCTTGGTTTCAAAGGAGTGAGCTGAACCCATTAACATGCTTCAAGCCCCTTCAAAAACTAGGGTTTGTAGGGGTATGCGGTATAACTTCATGGAAATCTCAGTAAAGAACATGACCTAAGTTGAAATTCAGAATAATGGTAGAAGAAAAATCAAGTAAAAAGAAGTTAGAAATTATAATGTTCTCTGATGGCAATTTTCACGGCCTTGCACCTGTGTGACGGCCAGTCAAAAATTCCATTAAAAGCTGAGAAATTTTGTAGATTCTGGATAAGGTTGACGATTCTTTTGAAGCACCGTCACACCTGTGATGGCAAATCAGAAAGGCTGTCAAACCTGCGAACTAAAAACAGTGATAATGTTAAACTGAGGTGATCCTTCTTCTTCTCTTATTTGATTATGGACACTAATTAAGGATTTCTATGTTGTTACAGAACTGATAATGGCACCCAAGAAGAAGAATCCAACCACACCAAAGAAATTGGCTAAAGAGAATGTACCTCGACAACTTGTCAACGAGGACTCTAATTATGGAGATGATGAACCCTTGCTCATGGACTAGAAAGAGAGCTGGTCCAAAGACACCACCTCGACCTAAGCCTATTGAGGTGGGGGATACTGATGATACTGAGGTAACAACCTCATTTGAGCAAGCATCGGATGAACAAGGATCAAAACACACTGAACAGGTGTCTAAGGACACTAAACAAGAAGTTGAAACTAAAGACTCTGAAAGGCCTGCAATTGAAGAAACTAAGTCTGAATCACCATCATCAGAGCAGCAAGGTGATAAGGATTCTCCAGCATGGGAAACTTTGGTGAAATGCAAAAACCCCGAGGTTAGGAACAATGCGAGATGGAAAATCCCTAGGGCTGAAATGATCTATTTGGATGGACTTCGCCGAATAGATCGATGAAGTGCCAGAAGGCCAATTCTAGAGGAGAAAAAAATCATCACTACAGGGTTAATCAGATACCCTGAGGTGATACAAAAACTCAAGGAGTATGACTTGGAGTGGACTACCAGGGGAAGCGGTGTTTAATTTCCTTCATTAGTCTGGGAGTTCTACATGAACTACCAGGCTACGATGGAAAATATGTGCAAAGAAGGAAATAGAACTTCAGATAAGCCTCTGCTAACCAAAGTTCCAGTACGTGGAGTGAGGATGGATATTTCAATGCCACCATAAACAGGTTTCTTCATGGTCCAGCCTTTGTCCCATGAGCCACTTCACCTACCTTCTATGCCCTATTGAAACATAAGAAAACCAGCGCAAATGGCTAGCAACTCTCATAGCAAATGGGGAACCTGAGTGGCTGAATAATCTGGCAGAAAAGATTACCAAAGCGTCTCTAAATTCAGAGGCCAAATTTATGTGGGGTTTTGTACGAGTTCATCTGATACCCACCTAGGGTGACAACATATTAGGGGTATGATTGAGCAATATTGGTTGTAAGCTTGATAGATAGAAATCCCTTGTATTTTGGAGAAATAATAGCGAAAGAGATCAAGATTCGGCTCGCAAGACCCGATGCTGCATATCCATTCCCATTTTTGATTACTAGGTTTTATGAAGCAGCTAATGTACCTGAGATTTCAGGTATTGATTATGAGATACATGCCAAGAAAACTCACAACCCTGTTAGCAAAAATGAAAGTCGGTCAGGCTTACGACTTAATCGAGATGCAGTTGGTGCAGTTGATCCTCCAGTCATTGAGACTATATCAGCACCAGATATAGGGGTCCAAATCTCCAAAGTTGTACCACCACCACCAGCATACTCAACTCAGGCAGTCTCAGTTCCTCAAAGTGAGTGACTACTTCAGTCCCTCCGGCAGCAACAGGTTCAGCATTTCAGCCAATTGATATTAGGAAGGTGGCTAGGCAAGCAAATTAGTGTGAGGTGCAACTACAGGCCTTTACTAAATATTTTACTTCCAGTGTGGACAAAATAATCAAAGTTTCACTCGAAGCTGCACTTGAACCTTTCATGACTTTGATTGAGCGGGTGGCAAATCTAGGGAATAGATTCGATGCTCGGGTAAGAGAGATGACAGGTGCTGATCTTGCCACTTTCAAGGCTGCATTGGATAAGGTAAAATCTGGGGTTAGGATGATGCAGCAGCACCAAATCATGGTGCCAACAGGTTCAGCTATGCACAATGTAGAGAAAGAAATTCCTATACTCGATCTCACTATGGATTCCCCAAAGAAAAAGAATAAAAAGAGGGAAAAGAAAGGCAAGAATAAGAGAGATAAGTCGGATAATGAAGAAGGGAGAAAATCTAAAAATAAATCAAAGTAGAAAGAAGAGAAGGAAGATTTGAAAAGGGCAAAATTGAAGTCCCTGGCTAACACAAAAAAATGGGAAGCAGCCATCAGAGCTAGGGATGCAGGTGTTTCATCGAGCCAGGCTATAGCCACTACAAAGGCAAATGCTTTGAGTGAGAAGAAGACGGTAGATGATGTTGTAACAGGGTCGAAGACCCAGGATCCATAGGCTTAACTATCTTCAGGTACATCCTAACCCTTAGTGCATTTTATTTTTGATTTTAAGTTGAGGGTATAGGGAAACTGTTGTTGTAACATGTTCTGTAAATAATTAGGAATAGTATAAGTACTTGAGGAAGTTAGCTTGTTTTGTAATTTTTGAGTACCTCTCCAGTGGTCTAATCTATCATAAATTGTTTGAATTGCATCTAGTGTGAGCACTATGTATCTTTTTGTGGCATTAGTATGGCAAATAAGTAACCTGTAGAAAACAAATGCATGAAATAGATGAGTAGTGATGTGCGATATAATTGTGTGCTATGTCCGTGTAAGGTCTTACTCAGTTCCCATTGTGCGTTGAATCTAGAACTTGCCCTGCTAGTCATACCATAGTCATAGGATTGGAGTTATGAAAGGATCACAGGTCGTTTTTGCATGTTAACACATTTTAGCTTAAATGACCGTCCAAATGTGAATAATATCCCTTGATCCTTTTTTGCGCCTAAATGGCCCAGTTCTTTCTTATACACCTTTCACCTTCCTATTATGTCACAATGAACCTATTTTGGCCCTGGTCCTCCTTGGACATTGTGCACCTTGACTTAGGCAAATAACCTAAGTTGAAGGTGGCTACTATAGGGGTACGTGATTAATTATGAGTATGAAGAGAGGTAAAAGAAGGAAAATTAACAACAAGTTGGGTGTAGTGAAAAATAAAAAAAGAAAACTAAAAAATTTAATCTAATGCTTGAACAGACAACACCCATCTTGAGAATGCTTGACAAATAAAAAAGGGAAGCAAAGAAGGTCAAAAGTTGAAACCCCGTGAGTTAATGTAGTGACAAGGAGGTGTAGTCATTATGAAATACCCATGAATATCATACCAACCCTGAGCCTATATTACAAGCTTAAGAAAATCCCTAGAGTGATCCTAATTGACTTGTCTGAAGACTTAGATACTGACTATAAGGGCAAGCCTATGGAATTTGATGCGCAATGTTGGAACTTCATCCTGAGAGTGAGTCTTACATTTATCCCTATGTCTATACATGTGAATCTGAGTGAGAAATGGATTACTTTGTTGTGAGGGTACACCAGGCATATTGCTATTAACTGTTTTGTTCGGATAATGTAATTTGGCTATGTGCTAGGCAGTTATTGCTGAGAGTTTTGCCATATCTAAATACATATGAGTTACATGGGTGTTTTCAAATATTAGACACATTCGATTTTGCTGATTGATAATGGATATGGTGTATGTATTATAACCTGATGAGAGTAGTTAGCTACCGAATTGTACTTTGTATACTCTTAGTTATGTTTTGGTTGCTTGAGGACAAGCGATTGTTTAAGTTGAGAGTGCTGATATGTGAGCCGATGCTAACACATTTGAAGCTTTTTACTCTGAATAATTGCAAGTTCTTAAGCAACTTTTTCTGTTTTTGATTTCTTTTAATGTGTTAACGTAGATACAAGTGATCAGGGAGGAAACCAAAGGAAAGAAGAATAAATCAGTTGAAATTTGGTGTAAATAAGCTGAAGTATAGCTGACACGCCATCATACATGGGACAGGCTGTCAAAGTTGCCATCAAGCTTAGACATAACCTGAGAAACTGAGATGAAATAATATGACGTTTAGGACGGGCCATCAAATATGTGACATGGCATCAAAATTGCCGTCAACTAGAAGCAGAGAATACTAATATCCAGTGAAGTTGTGACGGCAATGGTCACGCGCCGTCAAGAATTTTGACACGCCGTCAGGTTTTCCGTTTGAAGAGTCAAAAGATAACAATTCACTGGAACCTTTGACGACATCTCTCATACGTCGTCAGGCATCTGACACCCCATCAAGATCGTCGTCGTCCAATCTGAAGAGAAAACTAAAACTTTGATTTTATTTCCTTATTTAGGGTTGACTATTTAAAAACTTGTTTTAGGGTTTTTTTAGGGACGGATCATTAATTATCAGAGAAGAATTTCTGAATAGAAGCACGTAACATTGCTTCATCTTTACCATCAAATTTTTTTTGTTTCTTTTAAAAAAGCACTTATCAATAATTTTTGGGTTTCTATCTCGTGAGTAAATTGAAGAAACTACTTATTGTTTTTCATCTATTCAAAATTTTATCGTTATTATGATGAATTCAACTCGTTATTTCGTTCATCAAATCATGAACGGCTAATTCCATTAGCCAAAGTTATAGGATCCATGGATTAGGGTCTGATAGGTTACTAGGCATTTAACAGATTCAAAGAGTAGTAGGACGTCTTGAAATTCTATTGTTTTGACTAAAATCTATTGGTTGCAAACATTAGATTATGCCTTAGGTTTTATTTTCTTCTATCGGAGAAACAGACTAGAGGACGTGAATTATCAACAAGGACTCGGAAGCTACCAACCTTCTATTTAATGATTGATGTCGTAACTGGATTAATCTACCTGAGATAACATCCCATTTAAAAAAGACAAGTTATCTAAGTTTGAGAGAATTAGATAATAAATTGTCTGGTGAGGTCGAGAGATAAGTCAGACAGTATCATAGTCAGGGATATTCTGTTGTTTCTACTTACTCCAAGAATCCCAAGCATTATCTAGTATTTGTTAACTCCCAATATCCATGGTGAACATAACTCTGGTTTATCATTTATATTGATTACAACACTAAAATATTTAAAGTGACAATTGACCTTATTCAAATTAAAGTTCACACCTTATTCCCTATAGGATTTAACCCCAACCTAGTTGGGTTTTATATAGACAACAATCGCTTACACCCATTCAAGAGTGTAATTTGAGAGTTATTTAAGAGAAAATAGAATCATAAAATTTGTTGTTACTTGAAAATATTTGGACCAAAAATTTTTTGGGCATAAAGCAAAGGCTTCATTAGTTTTTCCTTGCCACCCTGTAAAAATAGATATGTTATGTTAGATGTGGTTAATTTAACTATCTACTAGTCAAATAAAATAACATAAAAATTTATTTTAAATAAATTAAATTTAAAGTACTTAATTGGACACTTTATTACGAGTTAAAACATTCCATTAAAAGTAGACCTAGTTTGTCGAGTGCCTAAATAAAAACATTGTTAAACCTGGTTCGTTAGACTGGATCAGGAAGACCCAATAGCAACATTCCTTCGGATATGACATTACTGGAAGAAATTTGTGTTTAATTGTGAATAAAATAAAAGAGAATGAAACAGTAGAGTAACAATTCTTTTTCACAAAGGTTTAGAGAAGAAAGAGAAGAGAGAGTTTTTATTATCTGAAAAAACTTAGCCTTAAATGAAGCCTTATTATATATATATATATATATATATATATAATTAATCAATTACATGCAAGTTAATCAATTAAGTCTCTGATTTGCTTAATTTTTAATTAACTAACTTTATGAAGGCTAATGCTAACTAATTAACTAACTTAATAGTGAAAGTGACTAAGGAAAGAAAAATATAGTTTTACCTTTGTGAACTTAATTAACTTTCTTTTTTTCTATTTCTACACTCCCCCTCAAGATAGGACGTGAGAAAATATTTTGAACTTCCTAGCTTGGATCTAATATAATGATGATGATGCACCTTGCACTAACCCTTTGTTAAGAGATTTTTTGGTTTTTCTTGTATTGGAATTTACTTTGTAGTCACCAAACCTTGTATTATCTTTTTCCTTAAGAATTCACAGTCTATCTATGTTTTGCTTTCTCATGAGAAATTAGTTTGGCTACAAGCTGTATTAGTGCTTTGCTGTCAGTGAATATGTTTATAGATTTCTAAACTTTAATACCTAAGTCCTTCGTTAGTTCTACTAACCACATAATCTCAATAACTATAGTAACAATACACTCCTATATTTAGATTCTGTTGAACTCCATAAAACAGTGGATTATAATTATTCCACTAAACAAGTAAATTTTCAACTTGTAAAAAATATCCTATAACATGTTTCTTAGAATGAGGGAAATATGCTCAATCAACATCATAAAAGTCATAATTCTTGCGAGTGCTAGATAAAAACACACCTTTTCCAGGTTACCCTTTAATATACTTGACTATTCTCATTGTTGCTTCTATGTGTGATTTCTTTAAACTTTGAAGAAACTAACTTAGCGTTTTTCTTCCAAATGATATGTCAGGTTTGGTCATGGTTTAGTAATTTAGATTTTTAATTATATTCTCATAAGCCTCTTGATGAGTAAATGGATCAATACCTGTTGCTCTTGTCTCGACAGAGTTTATCTTGACATATTCATCAGGTTAACTTGATATTAGTGTCTATAGAAGTTATTTGTAGTTTTGAAGCACTAAGTCCTAACTTAGAAATAGCTCTAGAGCATGCTTTCTCTTATGCATGAGTATTCCTTGCTTAGATCTAGAAAATTTTGTCCATAAGAAATATTTGAGCTATCTCAAATCCTTCATTTTAAATTTTTGTTTTAGTTGTTCCTTTGTTTTCACAATCTCTTCCATACTGCTTCTAGTAATGAGCATGTCATTCGGGAGTTTTGGCCCGTATCCACTTACAAAATATAATGAAACATTTAAACACAAGTTTAAGAAAAATATAATGTGTAGACATGAATTATGATGTCACACATTTGGCTTCCTAAACTATTCAAAACTAAGACATAAGTCTTTAATATTACACTTTAGTCCCCAACCTCATCCAAAAAATATCTGACAGTTTTCTTTATTTTTCTGATTTTTACTTTTAAAAAAGATTGTCCAAGAATCCATCAAAAAAGCTCTTGTTTTCACCTACCTTTTTTATTCCGGTGACTTCTTAAGAGAAATCTTCCTCCTTACAATTGAAAATTTTCAGTTGTACTCATTGACTCATTTTTTATTACATTTCTTAAGAAATTCTCTCAAAGAACATTTTCTAACCACTTTTACTGGCTTGAAAAACATTCAAAAATCACTCCATAACTCTTTATTAGATAGATTATAATAGTTTAGAAGCACTAAAAAAAATTTCTGCATATCAATAGTTAGAAGAACATTGATAAGAACCTGATTTCTTTCACTCATATTTTTGTATGAATTTCTTATAATTCATCGATCAATCATCGACTCGGCATAGACCGACACCTTGATCTAGGATCGGTTACTGTAGTCTATAATGGCAATAGCAGAATTTATTATTGTAGGTGGTGATTATATGGAATAATGGGAAGAGATCATCAAATGTTGGAATTGAAAATCTTTTAGTAAGGTGACAGTGCTCATTGTATTGCATCGTAATGGTTCATATGATGACATAATTGCAAGTGTAATTGAGAGTAAAAATTATCCTTGGAGTCAAGTGACTTGGTGATTAGCTATTTAATGAATGAGAGGTGAAAAATGCATTTCACATTCATAAAGAATGATAGGTAGGTAGCTAGTTATGAACATATTGGATGTTGTTGCCGATTTATCTAGGTCTATATTGAGAATAAATATAATCGTAAGGTCTCTGGTAGAACCAATGAATTCAGTCCACACCCACCACCACACCTTACCAATGTACATTAATGATTCAGTTGAATATTAGAGTCTGAATGCTCATACAATGAATATGAATTATCATTCAACGGATGAGAAAAATCTTTATTTCAAGAAGAGTGTGAAGAGTATGGATTAAGATCACAACCTAATAATTATTTCTCTAATGGAACTAATTTCTAAAAAGAACAAACATTCAGTAGCAAGAAAGAGCTGAAAATATTACTGCATGAAATGTCGATAAGGAAGTGTTTTGATTTTTCTACATTGAAGGGTTATAGAAAACTCTTTAAGGTGAAATTTGTATGTCCTAGTTATGCATGGATGTTGGTATTTAGAAAGTATGAATGCTCGACCAAATTTTGTTTCTACAAGTACTTTGGGGATCACAGTTGCAATGTGAAACATGTCATGGTAAGCCATAGGAAAGTCTCCATTTTGGAATACAAAAGTTGATTGCTTTAATAATTAATTTTTCAAATATGTTAAAAGTCTTCTAGTTTTTATTTTTTAATTTTGCAAAGTTGTTAGAAGTTGAATGCAATAGTTAACTTTTTTAATATTTAAATATATATATATATATATATATATATATATATAAAAGTATAGACAATGACTCTGGTCTAATTTCTATTGGATGGTCATATAATAGAAAAAATGAATGACCATAGGGTCTACAATCAAATGGTATCATTGTCAATAATAGACAATCAATATAATTGATGGTATTTAATATGCGGGACGTTATAATGGTCCAAAAATATTAGTATATAATAAAAATATGACAATTATATAAATTATATTAAATTAAGGATCATAGATTGAGTACACTATAGATCCTAGACTATACACTTAGTTTATGATATACTGAATGAGTATATAGTCATTACTAGTATATTATAAAAAGAAAATAATTATTAATTAATTAATAATAAATTAAATTATTAGAATTTATGAAATTCAAGGAGTTTAAACAAGTCATGTGATTATACAGAAGTCCACATTAATTGAGGGTGGTGATTAAAGATGTATAAGGATGAGTTATCATTAAATAGAAAACATCATCAGAATTATGTTTGCCAAATGATAAGTATGTTCTGAGGATTCCATTTGTTTAACCACTACATTTCCTCATACATCTTTGATTACCAACTTCAATTTATGTGTACTCTTTGATGATCATATGACTTGTTTAAACTCCTTGACTTGTATAAATTTCAATAATTTAATTTATTATTAATTAATTATTTTTTTTATAATATACTACTAATAGTCTATAAACATGTATTATTATCTATGCGGTGAATCATTGACTTGTTATAGTATAGCCTATACAAAGGTCTACCTCTATACTACACCTAAAGAAATATGACACATGTTTGTTGATCATAACTAGTAGAATTTTATAAAGGATATTAATTAAAAATAAATAAATTATGAAAATTTATACAGTGCAAGAAATTTAAAAGCGCAAGAAATTTAAACGTATCATATGATAATGTAAGAGTTCACATAAATGGATAGTGGTGATCAAAGATGTATGAGGAAGAGAAATGATAGAACAAATGACATCCTCAATACATACTTATGCTTTGTCAAACATTCCTCTAAGAAAGTTGTTTGTTCAACCATTACTCATCCTCATCAACTTTGATCACCACTCTAAATTAATGTGGACTCTTATATGATCAAAAAACTTATTTAAACTCCTTGAATTGTATCAATTTTAATAATTTAATTTATTACTAATTATTTTTTTTGTTTACATACTCAGCCAATATATTATAAACTAAGTATATAATCTAGGATCTATAGTAGACTCAATCGATAGTCCTTAATTCAATATAATTGTCACGACTCGATTTTTTAAGTCATGATGGCGCCTACCTTATCCCACTAGTAGACAAGCCAAGTCATTGCCCGGAAGGATAGATGATGTCGCCCAAACCATACCCTCCAAGATGATAAAATATGATCATTGTCAAACTATATTAACCCAACCAGGTTGGAGTCAATCCCATAGGGAATAGGTCGAATATGTCTCTCGAACTTACTGAAGTAGCCAAAAGTACAGAAAAGTAAAGGGGAGAATTTTGTAGTAATCAGTAAAAGTAACAAGTCTTGAATGTCGTTGGTTGTAATCAATCTAAGATGAACATTACGACTGTGTTCCCCCTGTCTTCCTAACTCTGTAGGTTTATATCACTCAATCCTTCTATCTCCTTTCTACACATGCAGAATTAGGCAAGCTAGGTATTACTAACCATCATATGAATGCTTTGATAAATCTCACCCTTTAACTAGTCAGTCTTAAGGTATTGTCATACTAATTGTTGTCTTTGATCCCAGTTTAACTATCACCTTTTTTATATCAAATTATTAGATGAGGATTGATAGCCTCAAATCACTATTGTAATCTTTTTTCCCAATATCAACCCCTTTTGTGATGATGATCTCGAATACAGGCGGGTTCTAAGCATTAACCACCACTAAGAAAAAAAATAAACTGAAGAATCACAATGCTAGTGTAAACAATAATCTTGAAAAATCTCACACTTTCCCTACTTTGTTTTTCTTTCAGGGTTCACACAACCCTAACTAAGGGAATTAGCTGCTCATAGTTATGAAATAATCCATGGAATTCAATAAAGAAAACATATGAATAATCTCACAATAATTGACGAAGAAAATCCAAAGTCTCAAATCAATTAATCAACCAAAACCCAAGAACAAAGAGATTCCAAGTTACACTAACCCCAAGTAAGTGGCCATCATATATGAAAGAAATATCTGAAATCTTCATCTTCTCTAAACCTTCAATCTCTACTACTTAAGATGGCATTTATGGGGTGTAAGTGGTACTTACCCCGGGTTAGTGACCCATCATAAGTGTTAGTCAAAATTTCATCTTCTAGATTCTCTAAACTTGGATATTCTACAACCTACGGTACGCTACCTACACCATGTAGGTGGAATCATAAGTGGCCCATTATGCAGGTTTGATTCCTTCTTTTTATTTTAAGCTCCAAAACCTAGTTTCTGCAAAACACAACAAAAAAAACACATCATATCTACCAAAACGAGCCTAAGTACTTACATATTTTCCATCTTTAAGCATCAAAAGTGCCATGAAAATATGGCATATCACCACCCTCAACTTAGAACATTTGCATGTCCTAAGGAAACAAAAATACAACAAAACACAACATGATGCTTAACCAAGAGAAACCTAAGATACCTATGGAAATCAATCTCAAATTTAGCTCAAAGACATCATCCTTTCTATTTTAACTTTTCAAAACCAACTATGTGAATCAATGTAACCCAACAATATGGCATAAGGGAATCAACTATGACATTACATTAGAAACACATAATCAAGCATATATGCAAATTACAGTACCCAAATAAATAATCAGATAGCAACACAAACCATGGACCATCACAATAAAAAATTCTTGCTCACTCAGTAGAACAATGTATGTTAATGCAGGGACAATCATGATACCCTCACACTCACAAAGAAATTCCAAAAATTTGCATAGAATACCATAGGATTACCCTTTTCTTTTTACCCTAGTTTTCAGAAAGTCAAACTAGGATCCCTATAGTACTTTACTCGAATTGAAGTGTAGGCTTGGTGGTCGGTATTGATACAGTCCAAATGGTCTCTGGTTGCTAAAGAGGATGCTTACGGGTAAAGAAACACTTGATAACTTCTTGGCGGCTATAAAAAGGCATCCATTAGATGATTATGATGATCAAGGAGGCTCAATGAATGTTAGAGAGGCCAAGGGGAGATAAAATGAGGCTAAAAGCCCCCGAAAGAGGAAATGCACCCTATCCACTTTGGAGGTATGCCCAACCCGCTCTAGATCCACTAGGGAGGGTCAAAATAACCTACTATACTATTAGGGTGTGCCCCATATGCTCTAAAAATGCTCAAGTATGTGCGTAATGGGAGTTTATGTTTAGTGTTTCTTAAATGGATCACTTTTGGGCCCATGTGATGTAATAACTTAGCCTAGACTCCTAGACTATAAATAGGACTTCTCTTTTATTTTGTAAAATGTTTATTGATGATTAATAAATATAAGACCTTTTGAAAGTTTGAGATAAGATTGAATTAGCTTGAGGCAAGTGTGGAATCACTTGTGTTGATTTTCCATTTAGAAACGTAGGTTGCTTGGGAATCAAGTTCCCTTGAGGTCTACGTAGGAGATTAGGTGATTTGTGTGACATTGAATATAGGGTTTAGGGTTTGATACACCCTTTATTTGATATTCCTTCATCCATTGTGTATATTTATTATTTGTCCTCTATCTATTCTTATCCTTTTTTCGTATCGTAGTTTAGTTTTCAATTTTGTACTTAGTTTGTATATCAGGTATGGTACATTTTGGAATTTAATCTCTAAGCCTATTTGGTACTACAATTACTTAGGGGTCCATTTATCAACCAACTTGTCTTTTATTCTGTCCTTATTTCTCCCTTTTTCTTTTTACTGTTTATTCAGGCTTAGTGCGATTTCATTTATTCTTTCTCTTTTTTTCTTCTTACTTTTATTTATAAATTTTTTCTTTTTTCTTTTTCTACCATACCCCAACCCTATTTTTATTTTTCTTATTTATGTCCTTCTTCATGCCCACTTCTAATCTTCCAACCCCATGATAGCCACCCTCAATTTAGGCGATTTTCCTTAGTTGAGGTGCACAATGTTCAAGGAGGAGCAAGGCTAAAAAAGGTTCATTGTAACTAAAATAAGAAGTGACAGGTGAAGATAAGAAAATACTCTATATAGGCTCAAACAGGGATCAAGGGATACTTATTCTAATCTAGGAGATCATTTAGGCTAAAAGTGGACTAATTTCAAGAACGTCCTATGATCCTTTTCTAACCAACTGCCCTACAACCTAGGCAAGAATAATTGGGCAAGTTTTGGATTACATACACAATGGTAACTAAGTAAGTATCTCACACACACATGGCACAGGATAGCATCACACACTACTATCTATCTGATTCATGCAAATGCTAGCTTCTATTATTATGTTCCTAATTCTAATGCCATAACAAGATCCAAAGTGGTCAGATATAAACATATTTTTTGGAGGGTATCATTTTTCTAACTCATTTAAGCATAATGAAAGCATAATACATCAAATGCCTTAGGTACTTAGGTTTCTCCTATATAAATAAAACAACACAAAACAATATGAAACAAAACACAATACGGCCTAAATATGCCATCTTTACTAAGAACAAACTTTAGGGAAAAGAGACATGACAAAAAAATCTCCAAGATGATATGTAGACCCATAAGTATCCCTACCTCCATCAAATAGACATGTATGATCCTAAATGCATTAAGCCTCTATAAAAAAAGAGAGATAGGAACATACCTGTGGCACCTTAGGTGCATATATCTAATGTTAATCATACTAACACAAATAAGAAGATACCTTGGGTTGCCTCCCAAGCAACGCCTGATTTAACATCGTGACATCATGAAGGTACCTTGATTGCTCATACTTCATCAAGTTAGCCCAAAAGGTAGCCTCTACGGTCATTAATACAATTTATTATAGAGACCACCCTCAAGTTAGTTAATTTCTTCATGGTTCTGCAAACATTGAATGTGACCTCCTCATCCTTCAGCCTAAATTTAAGATCCCCTTTCTCCATATCCATCAATTCTCTACCTATGGATAAAAATGGTCCCCCAAGATTATAGAAACCTCTTAGTCAACATCACAATCCAAGACAACAAAGTCAGTCAAAAAGATAAAGTTGTCCACCTTTACCAAAACATCAAATGATATGCCCACACACATTTTAACCTTATGATCTGCAGTTAATAACCACATCATTGTTGGTTTGAGAGGTATTAGGACTAGGTGTTTGAATACTACCAGTAGTATCACATTGATTTTGGCACCCAAGTTACACAGCACTCTGGCAAATCTAGGTATCCTAATAGTGCATAGAATCATGAATACTCCACTATCAACTTTATTTTGCACCATAGATGAAGATATAATCACACTATAATGATACAACCTATCAATGTCCTTATAATAGAGAGATCTCTTCTTTGTCATTAAATCCTTCATAAATTTTTCATACCTATGAATCTACTCAAGAGTTTCATGAAGAGGGATGTTCATCAATTCTTTTAGCATAGTAATAAACTTTTTATACTTCCCTTCTTCTTTCTTATACTTCAAACTCTGAGCAAAAGGTCGGAGAGGTCATGGAGTAGTCTTTACTAAGGGTTTAACTTCCTTCCCCTTTCCTTTATCCTTCTCAATACGCTTACAATCACTTGTTGATTTGTAATGACTCACCATTAGTCATCATCTTCTCAAGTTTTTCTTTGGGTGTTTCATCAATATAAGCAATATCATCCAAGACTTTATCAATCACAGACATGGGGGATTAATAGTAGCCTTCCCACTATGAGTAGTGATGGCTAGACAGTGACCATTATTCTTTAGATTTTGCACAGTGTTTTTTAAAAGAGTGTTCGATTAATGCTGATTCAACATGGCCAACATTTGCCTAAATTTCTACTCAAGCTATTTAATAGTAGTAGCATATGACTCTACCTTTTGGATGAGTCTCAAAATATCTGCCTTAATCTCCTTAAAGAAACTCTCTTGACTTTCCTAACCCTTGACCAACATTGCCAACATTATTTCTATTTTAGAATTAATATCTCTATTCCCTAGTAGAACATAAACACCACTCTTATCCTTTTAGCTATCCTTACCCCTTCGGTCACCGTCTCTCTCTATTTTGATCCCTATATTTGTAATACCCTAAGAATCTCAACTAATAGTAGAACCCTATTTCAATATCTTTAGAAAAAATTTAGTGATTTGGTAGCTACATTATCTAGCTTGATGAGTATTAGGGCCTCAAAAGTGTCCTAGCTATTAGACGAATCAAAATATTCCTTACCGATTGAATTCTTGAGATGGATATTGGTATGGTCAACTTCAAATGAGTATATCTCTCATTATACTATGAATTTATGATCTCATAACCAATAAAACGATAGATAATTGAATTATCTTTCCAACGATACTAATTTCATCCAAATCTGGTATCGAAGCCAAGAGTTATGCCCATTTTACTCTAGCATGTCAGGCTGGAAAACTGAGTGACGACATCACAAGTGTGACGACTTGTCACCAATGTCGTCATCCTTAGGCAGATTTCCACCCCCAGTGATGATATTTGTGACAAGTCATCATAAGTGTGATGACTTAGCACCAATGTCGTCAACCTTAAGCCAAAAATCATAAAATCCACCCTTTTCTGACAATATTTAGTGACGACTTGTCACAAGTCTGACAAGTTGTCACGAATGTCGTCAGCCATTTTTTTTGCAATTTAATGACATTTTTACAAGGGTATTTTGGTCTTTTTCCTGCACTTTCCATGACTTATAATCCTCAGAGAACGTATTTTCTTTTATTTCTCTTTAGTTAAACATATCAAAATTCTCTGCACACCTTCAACCACAAGGTTAGGGTTTTAATAGAAAAACTCAATTATCTAGAGATTTAACCGTGAGAATTTAATAATTCTTGAATATTTGAATTCTCCGTTAAGAGGGCTACGAGGGACACCCAATAGTTCATGAATAACCTTCTAAAATATTTGAAGTCATCCAAAAGCTCCAAGTTTAAGGTATGTGGTTTTGAACAAGAAAACCCTTTTGTTCTTGTGCCCAAAAGTTACATATTTTTGTAAAGTATTTCGTAAATTCATGGAGAATTCCTATCATGTTATTCTATTGTGAGTTTTATGAAACTATGTCTTACCCAAGCTTTGAGTTGTAATAGTATTATGCATATTAATGTTTTAAATTGTCAATTTATGGTTTAAGTTGCATAATTTAACGTCTATATCATGTTTTGAGTATTTCAAGTCCTATTGTTATGAATTGACCCTTATGGTTAAAGCATGAGTTTGAGAATGAGATGTTAGCGATTTTTAAAGAATATCAAGAAGTGAGTTTTGATTGTAATTTAAGATAGAAATCCACATTCTTGAGTTTAAAGTAAAGGGGATGCATTTTGGCTCCCATTATATATATATATATATATATATTGTTGAATTATTTTAAGGTGGATTTTCTAAAGTTCTGAGCTAAGTAAGGGAGTAGTATTTAGCATCGAGTTGGACTTGATTCCAAGGTTTCATGCCCCAGAACTACATGCCCCCGTAGGTTCTTGATATACCCCAAGTGGGTTAAGATAGTGATCACTAAAGTTATTGTTTTATCTGATGGCAAGGATAGAACAGCTCTCCCCAACGTGGGTAAGATGTTGGAATCCATGTAGCTCACATGGTTTATGTCGATTAAGAGAAACTCCCTATGTTCCTAAATTTCTCTAAGTCCTAAAGTCTTCCAAGTTTCAAAGAGTTTTAGTCTTAAAGTAACAAAGTTTTGAAAGTATAAGTGTTTTTGAAAGCTATGGTCCTAATAATTTTAGTTGAGTATGAGTCAATTGCGGACCTGTCCCAATGGCTCTCTAGTTTGGAGTAGTAAAGGTTTGTCAGACTAGTCATCAGATTATCAGCACTTTGAGATTTTCTTTGAGTTATAGTTTGTTCAGACCAAGTATTTCATTCATATTTCTCATTTTATGATGTCACAGTGTTGAGTTTATGCCTTTTATCTTTATGTAAGCTAATATATGAAGTAGAAGGTTCAAAAGGTTAGCTTGGGGCTACTTGTATCCTTAATCACCGTGTGGCATTATTAGAGCCTAAGGTTTAGAGAGTCCTAGGGAGTCTGACAAGCCGCGTTAAGTAGAGTCTTGATCATCGGTGTGTAGCACACCACATCTATGAGCAAGAGGCTACAAAACATTTTAGGAATGAGTCATTTCTTCCTCTCAAGTCCATCATTCTCAAGTTGTCTTTCTAAGCTATTAATTCATGCTTTCTTATTTTAGAATATGCCTCCATGCCGAGCTTAAAGAAATAACAATGATCAGCAACCTCAGCCCACTGATCCTCTGAATGAAAATGTGTCCCACACCGAATTCAGGGCAGCCTTCCAGGCACTGGCCCAAGCTGTCACTGTCCAGGCCAATTAGGCTATAGCTCCTCAGTAGCAGGGAGGTGACTTAGCTGCTGCCAGAATTTATGACTTTATGTGGATTAGTCCGCCAGATTTTTATGGGTTAAAGGTGGGGGAAGACCCGCAGTTATATCTCAAGGATATAAGGAAGATCACACAGGTAATGCGTGTGTCTGAAGAAGAGTATGTAGAGTTAGTATCTTACAGGTTGAAGGACATTGCGTATAACTGGGTGGTTTCTTGGAGGAAGGGTAGAGGGGAGGATGATGCTCCCATTACCTGGCAGATGTTCCAAGATGCATTTTTGGATAAGTTCTTTCCTTTAGAGTTAAGAGAGGCAAAGATTAAAGAGTTTATAAACTTGAGACAGGGCTCCATGACTGTTAAGGAGTACTACTTAAAGTTCAATCAACTAACAAAATATGCACCTGACTTGATCTTCGATGCCTGAACTAGTATGAGAAAGTTTGTGATGGGTGTGTCGGACTTAGTACTGAAAGAATGCCGTACTTCTATGTTGAACAAGGTGATAAATTTGTCTATGCTGATGATCTATGCGTAGCAAATAGAGAAGGATAAAATAAAAGAAAGAGATAGAGCGAGAGGTAACAAGAAAGCCAGGTCTGAACAGCACGAGTATGGTCAGGCTAGATTCCAGGGAGAGAACCGTCCTCAGTTCCAGAGTTATTCTTCTATGCCAGCACCTACATCTGCTGGTGCCCCAGCGCCTAGAGGTAGGCTAAAGCAAGGAAATAGGTCTTCTATGTCCAAGCCTCAGTAGAGTGTGAGCAGCAAGCCCAACTTTCCTCCTTGTGCCAAGTGTGGTAGGACCTATCCAGGTGAGTGTTTGGCTGAACAGTGTGGTTGTTTTGGGTGTGGAAAAATAGGCTACAGGCTTAGAGAGTACCCACATGACAGGCAGAGAAGCAGAGATACCCAGCCCCAGACCCAAGCCATTAGTGCATTAGCTTCTGCAACCCGTCCAGCTCCTCCTCAGGGTGCTTCTTCTAGTATTCCTGGCGGTTAGAACCAAAATAGGTTCTATGCCTACCTTCCCATCATGAGCAGGAGGACTCTCCCTATGTTGTTACTGGTATGCTCCGTGTATTTCATTTTGATGTAAATGTGTTATTGGACCCTGGGTTAAGTTTTTCTTATATGACCCCACTTGTTGCTGTGAAGTTTAAGACGAGTCCCGAAAGTATTTCTAAGCCTATTCTAGTTTCTACCCCAGTAAGGGAGTCTGTTGTTGCTAAGCAAGTATATAAGAATTGTCCTGTTATAGTCCTTCATAGAGTCACACTTGCTGATTTGATAGAGTTAGAGATGGTTGATTTTGATATTATCCTGGGTATGGACTGGCTTCACTCCTGCTATGTGTCTATAGATTGTCATACTCATGTAGTCAAATTTCAGTTTCCTGATGAACTAGTTTTTGAGTGGCCAGGGAGTTCAGTACCTCCCAAAAGTCATTTTATTTCTTATCTCAAAGCCAAAAATCTTATATCTAAGGGTTGATGTTATCACTTGGTTAGAGTTAAGGACACTAAGTCTGAAACCCCAAGTATCCATTTAGTCAACATTGTTAATGAGTTTCCTGATATCTTGCTGGAAGATCTCCCAGGGGTACCTCCCGATAGAGAGATAGAATTCGGGATCTATCTTCTTCCTGACACTTAGCCTATTTCTATTCCTCCCTACCTTATGGCACCTGCAGAGGTTAAGGAGCTGAAAGAACAACTCAAAATCTCTTAGACAAAGGTTTTATTAGGCCCAGTGTATCTCCTTAGGGCACACCTGTCCTTTTTATGTGAAAGAAAGATGGTTGTTTGCATATGTGCATTGACTATCGTCAGCTTAATAAGGTCACAATCAAGAACAAGTACCCTCTTCCAAGAATAGATGATTTGTTTGATCAGTTGCAAGGTAAGAGTTATTTCTCCAAGATAGACCTTAGATCCGGCATCACCAACTTAAAGTAAGGGGTGTGATATCCCAAAGACAGCCTTCTGAACCTGCTATGGTCATTTTGAGTTTTTTTTCATGTCTTTCAGGCTAACTAACGCCCCAGCAGCTTTCATGGACCTCATGAATCAAGTGTTTAAGATATATCTTGATATGTTTGTCATTGTGTTTATCGACGACATCCTTGTGTATTCCCGAAGTGAGGGTAATCACGCAGACCATCTTAGAATCATCTTGCAAACTCTTAGAGATCATAATTTGTTTGCCAAATTCAGTAAGTGTGAGTTTTGGATAAGGTCCGTAGCATTTCTGGGTCATATTATTTCAGCTGAAGGCATTAGAGTTGATCCCCAAAAGACAGAGGCTGTAAGAAATTGGCCTAGCCCTATCTCTCCATCTTATATTAGATGTTTCTTGGGTCTAGCTGGCTATTACCACTATTTTGTTGAAGGGTTCTCTTCCATTGCATCTCCCATGACTCGGTTGACCCAAAAGAAAGTTAAGTTCCTCTAGTTGAATTCCTGTGAGAAGAGTTTTAAGGAGTTGAAGATTTGACTCACTTCTGCCCCTGTGTTGACTTTGCCTGATGGTGTAGATGGTTTTGTGGTATATTGTGATGCTTCAAGAGTCAGTTTAGGTTGTGTGTTGATGCAGAGGGGTAAAGTTATAGCCTATGCTTCTAGACAGTTGAAATCTCATGAGAAGAATTACCCAACCTATGACTTAGAGTTGGCTATTGTAGTGTTTGCTTTGAAAATCTGGAGACATTATTTGTATGGTGTGCATGTTGATGTTTTTACTCATCACAAAAGCCTTCAGTATGTATTGACTCAGAAGGAGTTGAATCTTAGGCAGCGGAGGTGGTTAGAATTTTGAAAAGACTATGATATAAGCATTTGGTATCAATCGGGCAAGGCTAATGTTATGGCAGATGCCCTTAGCAGGATGTCTATGGGTAGTATTTTGCATAGAGAGGAAGGTAAGAAAGAGTTGGCTCGTGATATACATCGTCTGGCTAGAATGGGTGTTAAGTTTCTTGATTTCACTGAGGGAAATATTTTGGTGCAGAGTAGTTTCGAATCCTCTTTGGTTTTAGAAGTGAAGGAGAAGCAAGACTTAGATGCTAGCTTAATCAGACTGAAAGAGTCAGTCAAGGATCAAAAGGTAGAGGTTTTCTCTCAAGGGGGAGATGGGGTGTTGAGGTTGCAGGGCAGATTATGTGTTCCTGATGTTGGTGATCTAAAGCAGAGAATTATGGATAAAGCGCATGGTACGTGGTATTCTATTCATCCCGACACTACCAAGATGTACCGCAACTTATGGGAAATCTATTGGTGGTGTGGTATGAAGAAGGATATAGTTGACTTTGTGGTGAAGTATGCAATATTTCAATAAGTTAACGTTGAGCACCGAAGACCTGGTGGTGTGATGCAAAAGTTTAGTATCCTAACTTAGAAGTGGGAAGAGATAAATATAGATTTTGTGGCTGGCTTACCTCTTTCCCGACGCCATCATAACTCCATCTAGGTTGTTGTCGATAGGATGACTAAGTCAGCTCATTTCTTATCTGTGCACACATCTTATACAGCTGAGGACTATGCTAGATTGTATATCAGGAGTTAGTCAAGTTGCATGGAGTTCCCTTGTCTATCATTTCTGATAGAGGTACTCAATTCACTTCTCAGTTCTAGAGAGCATTTTAGATGGGTCTTGGTACCCATGTTCATATGAGTTTCGCTTTTCATCTACAGAAAGATAGTCAGGCTGAGAGAACTATCCAAACTTTGGAGGATATGTTGAGGGCGTGTTCCCTTGATTTCAAAGGTAGTTGGGATGAGCATTTATCGTTGATAGAGTTTTCTTACAACAACAATTACCATGCTACTATCAAGATGGCACTATTTGAGGCATTATATGGTAGGAGATATAGATCACCCATAGGTTGGTTCGAAGTGAGTGAAGCTACTTTGGTTGGACCTGATATAGTATTTAAGGTGATGGAGAAAGTAAAGTTGATTAGAGAAAGGTTAAAGACAGCTCAGAGTTGTCAAAAGTCATATGCAGATGTGAGATAAAAAGACCTTGAATTCAAAGTTAATGATTTGGTGTATCTGAAAATTTTGCCCATGAAAAGGGTGAAAAGATTTGGGAAGAAAGGGAAACATAGTCCCTGTTACGTTGGCCCTTACAGAATTCTCAGCTTTGTTGGAAACATTGCCTATGAAGTTGAGCTACCTATAGAGTTGTTAGTTATTCATCCTATTTTCCATATTTCCATGCTTAGGAAGCACATTCGTGATTCTATCATTGTTGATTCTTCAAATAGCTTAGATGTTCAGAATAACCTTTCGTTTGATGAGGTTCCAACTGAGATCCTAGATTACCAAGTCTGTAGACTAAGGAACGAAAAAGTTTCATTGGTTAAGGTTTTATGGTGGAACCAATCAGTTGAGGGTGCTACTTGGGTAACCGAAGCAGATATGCAATGCAAGTACCCACACCTCTTCTTCACAAGTTCAGAGCAAGCTAGAGGTATTACTTTTTCTTAATTCAGCCCCTATCTAACCAAAGATTCAGCTATATAGCTATTTTGTTGTAAATTTGTGCACTCTCAAAAATACTTGAAAGTTTAGAATGACATAGATTTAATTCAGAGAACTATTCCAACTGTGCATCCTCAATTTCTTTGCATTCCTATCTTAACTAGTGACATTCGAGGATGAATGTTTCCAAGGGGGAGATATTGTAATACCCTGAGAATTTCAACTAATAGTAGAACCCTATTTCAAACTCGTTAGAAATAAATTTATTCATTTGGTAGCAACATGATCTATCTTGATGAGTATTAGGGCCTCAAAAGTGTCCTAGGTATCAGACGAATCAAAACATTCCTTGTCAATTGAATTCTTGAGATGGATATTAGTATGGTTAACTTCAAACGAGCATATCTCCCCTTATAATATGAATTTCTGTGCTCTTCACCCACTAAAAGATATATAATTAAATTAGCTTTCCAACGATATGAATTTCATCCAAATCCGGTATCGAAGCCAAGACTTATGCCCATTTTACTCCATCATGTCAGGCTGGAAAACTAAGTGACGACATTTGGTAATAAGCTGTCTCAAGTGTGATAACTTGTCCCCAATGTCGTCAGCCTTAGGCAGATTTCCACCCCCAGTGATGACATTTGTGACAAGTCATCACAAGTGTGACGACTTATCACCAATGTCGTCAACCTTAAGCCAAAAATCATAAAATCCACCCTTTTGTGACGATATTTTGTGAAGACTTGTCACAAGTCTGAGGACTTGTCAAGAATGTCGTCCGCTATTTTTTTCAGCAATTTAATGATGTTTTTGCAAGGGTATTTTGGATTTTTTTTTCCTGCACTTCGCAGAACTTATAACCCTCAGAAAATGTATTTTCTTCTATTTCTCTTTACTTAAACATCTCAAAATTCTCTGCACACCTTCAACCACAAGGTTAGGGTTTCAACATAAAAACCCAATTATCTAGTGATTCAACCGTGAGAATTCAATGATTCTTTCATATTTGAATACCCCGTTAAGAGGCTATGAGTGACACCCAATAGTTCGTGAATAACTTTTCAAAATTTTTTAAGTCATCCAAAAGCTCCATGTTTAAGGTATGTGGTTATGAACAAGAACATCCTTTTGTTCTTGTGCCCAAAAGTTACATATTTTCATAAAGTGTTTCGTAAACTCATGGAGAATTCCTATCATGTGATTCTATTGTGAGTTTTATGAAACTATGTCTTACCCAAGCTTTGAGTTGTAATATTATTATGCATAATAATGTTTTAAATTGTCAATTTTTGGTTTAAGTTGCATAATTCAACGTCTATATCATGTGTTGAGAATTTCAAGTCCTATTGTTGTGAACTGAACCTTATGGTTAAAGCATGAGTTTGAGAATGAGATGTTAGCGATTTTTAAAGAATATCAAGAAGTGAGTTTTGATTGTAAATTAAGATAGAAATCCACATTCTTGAGTTTGAAGTAAAGGGGATGCATTTTGGCTCCCATTATATATATATATATATATATATATATATATTGTTGAATTATTTTAAGGTGGATTTTCTAAAGTTATGAGCTAAGTAAGGGAGTAGTATTTAGCACCGAGTTGGGCTTGGTTCCGAGGTCTCATGCACCAGAACTACGTGCCCTCGTAGGTTCTTAATATACCCCAAGTGGGTTAAGATAGTGATCACTAAAGTTAATGTTTTATCCAATGGAAAGGATAGAACAGATCTCCCCAACGTGGGTAAGATGTTGGACTCAATGTAGCTCATACGGTTTATGTTGGTTAAGATAATCTCCCTAAGTTCCTAAAGTTCACTAAGTCCTAAAGTCTTCTAAGTTTCAAAGAGTTTTATCTTAAAGTTACAAAGTTTTGAAAGTATGAGTGTTTTTGAAAGATATGGTCCTAATAATTTCAGGTGTCATGATAATTTGAGGTTTTGAGTAAAAGCCTGATGATTTATGAGTCTTGTGGCATATATTTATTTCAAGCAATGTGAGTATGTTTTACACCATACAGGGTTTCTATAAAAGCTTATGATATTGAGTTTTTTAATTGCACACTCCCCCATATGCTCAAGACACTCCCAAAGTACTGACCCACATATTTTGTTTGTGTGCCTTATATTCTCGTAATGTAGGTTTAGGTGCTCAGTCTCAGCCTCACCAGTGATCCTTTTGAGCTTTCCTATCTACATATCAGCCATAGTGAGTCCTCATGTTTTGGGGACCGGTTATTCTCAGACTTGTAGTTTTATTTAGTAGCTATTTAATTCTTTTCAGCTGAGTATGAGTCAGTTGGGGACCTGTCCAAATGGCTCTCTAGTTTGGAGTAGTAAAAGGTTGTCAGACTAGTCATAAGATTATCAGCACTTTGGGATTTTCTTTGAGTTGTAGTTTGTTCAGACCAAGTATTTCTTTCATATTTCTTATTTTATGATGTCACAATGTTGAGTTCATGCTTTTTATCTTTAAGTAAGCTAATATATGAAGTAGAAGGCTCAAAGGGTTATCTTGGGGCTACTTGTAGCCTTAAGCACCGTGTGACGTTCCGGGAACCAGTTGCGGGGCGTTACAATATTTATCCCCATAGTAGTTCCGACCTTAGTTCCTTTGCCTTGAGTTCCAATTGTCTTGAGCAGATGATTGAGCTTAGGTTTGAAACTCTCCAACTCTCTATCTAGGTACTTCTCCTCTTCATACACATTAGAATCATATGACTTAGAAGTTTTACCCTGTAAGCCCACAATATTCACCTTCTCAAAATTCATAGTTGCAAACTATTCATTAGTAACTAATCTTCATCCTAAGCTACACAACCTTTTAAGCTACTGAATTATTTACAACTTTATGCTCTATGGAAGAAACAATAGCATAAGTATTGGCACCTCTCTCTACCTCTCGAGTATGCCACCCTTGATTTCGATCTAAGATATCTGATGTTGCTTCCCAATGTAGGTTCATGAATGCTCCACTAGTAATAGTATCCATCATAGCTTTGGAACTTGTATTCAGGGCACGATAGAAAATCTTCAGCAAATTCTCCCTAAAATCTTGTTATTAGGCACCATCATCAACTTCTTCTTAAACCAAAACCATGCCTCATACATTGGTTTAGAATACAGTTGCCAGAAGTTATAGATCTCATCCTTCAAATGTAACATTCTGGCTAGAGGGAAGAAACGGTCTAAAAACGTCTTCCACAACTCGTTCCAAGTAGTAATGGACCTAAGAGGTAGTTCCCCTAACCATAATGTAGGTTCACTAGATAGAGAGAATGGGAATATCCTAAGTCTCAACGCTTCCTAAGTCACCCTAAGCAAATTATATGAAGTTCAGATACCCACAAAATTAATGATGTGTATGCTAGTATCATAGGTCTATAGTCCAGTAAGCACACCCTTCTGATTCAAAAATAAGATCGTAGCATTAGTAATATCAAACTTCATCCCCTGGGGCAACACAGGAGGAATGATGGCTTCTATCTTGATAGGCTCAACATACCCTAAGTCATCCTCTGAATCATAATAACCTGGGAATTACTGATAAGCTAGGAACACTTGAGCCTTATCTCTCCTACCTTTATCAAGTTCTTCTTGATGGTGTTCTTTCCATCTCTATTTTTCTTCTTGATTTGCACAACGAGAAGCCTTATTATCCCTTCTCTATTGTTCCTCTGCTAGTAATCACACAGTGGTTGGTGCATCTGTATCCTAAATAACATGTTGAGGAGGAGGAGGGAAGTTGTGTGGATTATCTCAAATCCCCCATAATGAGCTTCACAACCATGGTCCAACATCCTAAAATTCATGATCAAATGGGTTCAAGGGATTGTCTTTACTCGTAGTACTCAGCATACACCATCATACAACCCAAGAAAAATAGAAAAGTAAAGGCAAACAACCTCAAAAACTTCAATACATTAATTCGTAACTGTACTCCCCGGTAATGATGCCAAAATTTCATGTTGCCCAAACTATACCTTCCAAGAATATACAATGCGGTCTCTGTCAAATTCCCATAGGGAAAAAGTCGAATATGTCTCTCGAACTTGCTAAAGTAGTCGAAAGAGCAGAAAAGTAAATAGGGGTATTTTTAGTAAATAATAAAAAGTAACAAATCTTAAATGCCTTTGGTTGTAATTAATCTGAGATGAACACTAGGATCATGTTCCCCAAGCTTCGTAACTCCATAGATTTATCGTACTCAATCTGACTATCTCCTTGCCATACATACAGAATATGATAAGCTAGTTATTACCAACTGTCTTGTGAATATTTTGATAAATTTCACACTTAACCTTATGAGTTTCAGGGTATCGCCTTACTAACCCTTGTCTTTGATCCGAGTTTAACTATCACCTTTTGGATATCATGTTATTAGATGAGGGTTGATATCCTTGAATCACTATTGTAATCTTCTTTCCCAATCTCAATCTCTCTTGTAAAGACGATCTCAAATACAGGCGGGTTCTAAGCATTGCCATTGAAGAAAATAATTAAACTGAAGAAGATCAAATGAAAGTGTAATCAATGATCTAGAAGAAACTTACACTTCCCCTGCTTCGTTATTTTGCTAGGGTTCCCCCAACCCTAGCTAAGGGAATTAGTCGTTCATAGTTGCAAAACAATTCATGGAATTCCATAAAGAAAACATATGAATAATCTCACAATAATTTTTGAAGAAAACCAAAAGTCTCATGTCAATTAATCAGCCAAAACCAAGAACAAAGATATTTCAAGATCAAAAGTCAATCTTAGAATCAAATATATGTTTATGAATAATAAGTGTGTAAACTCACAGAAATATCTCTCTAACTTAAAAAAACATCATAAGAGTATTCATAGATTACATAAAATCCTAAAAATCCAATCCAAAGTGAATTGGGAAACTTGGGTCGGCTGCCACTTGCCTCGGGTAAGTGGCTATCATAAGTGACAGAAACTTCTAAAATCTTCAGCTACTCTGAACCTTCAGTCTTTACTACTTATTATGGACCTTATGGTGTTAAAGTGGTACTTACCCCGGCTAAGTTACCCATTATAAATGTCAGTCAAAATTTCACCTTTCAGATTCTCTGAACTTGGACTTTCTCCAACATGCATCAGCCCACCTACGCTAAGTAGATGGCATCGTAAGTGGCCCATTCTACAGTCTTGACTCTTTTTCTTCATTTTAAGCTCCAAACCCTAGTTTCCTACAAAAAACATCATATATACCAAAACTAGCCTAAGTACTTGTATAGTTTTTTATTTTAAGCATCGATAGTTTTGTGAAACAGTGGCACATTAATAGGTAGTGGGCTAATGGGCAGAAATAATAAAAAGAAAACATATAATGATAATTATACGAGAGATGAAAAAGGACCAAAATATGCAAAACAATCCCTGTCATGATCTGGTAAGATCGATACTAGAGCAACTACTAAAAGATACCCAGAGTACTAGACAGAATTAAAAATATACACAACCAGTCTTGAGTATAAAAGACTAAAATGGAATAGATGGAGGAGGATCATCCTCGAATGACAACAATCTCACCTTGATCTAGATCAGTACTGGAAAGTAGAAATCACGTCAATATCAGCTGCTAGTACTTGAATTTGCATTAGGGTAAAGATGCAGAAGTGCAATAGTAGTACCAAAGCAATGGGTACACAGTAGGCATCATAAGTAAACTAATCTCAATACAAGAAAAGTATACTAAAATATAAAGGTGTAGTCTACATCAACAGTAAATAGGGATAGATAGGTAGAAAACTATCAAGTGTCACGACCCACGGCTACCCTCTAGTCGCGACAATGGTGCTTATGGTCACAAGTGATCACAAGCTAACACATGAGCTGGTACCTACTGTGTGCACTGAATAAATATGAACATAACACCTGTGTGGAAGATAAACTGAGAAGGAAATATAAATCTGAATACTGAAATACCGAATCAATCATAAGTCTAAAACATCTTATAAAAACTAAAAATGATTGACTGGTTGTTCAACTATTTTTTCTGAATATCTGAAAGCCTCTAAACTAACTGAGGAGTTAATGGGATAGACCCCCAACTAACTCCGACTGACTGAATAAAATGAAATACTAAAATAATTGAATAAACATAAAATGTCCTTGATGGATGAGGACTCACCACTACGGCTGCTGGATTATGCTGAGTTGTCTAAATATGGTCGGGAAACTGTGCGTCTGAACCTATGATATAAGACATCATAGCGCAAAGAAGAGTATGCAGTCAGTACTTTGAATGTACTGGTATATGAGATGAGGTCAGGCTGATATACATAGGGTATGTATATAAAATAAGGACTAACTGAATATCATGAGATAACTGAACATGAATGCATGAAAACTGTAACATCTTAGAATGCAAGACCAAACATAAATATATATCTAAAATAATCTATAAACTGAAAGATTAAAATTTAATAGCTGAATAACTAAAAATATGAATACTTTTGTCAGGAAAACCTGAACTAAAACTATACTTACTACTTTGTTGAGATTGTGAAAGATATTATCTAACCGACATGCCCCAATCTAAGCTAATGGGGTCCAACCTGTAACCCCAATTGGAAGGGTGTCAATACCGTGCCACGGGTACTAACACTGGCTGTGTCGATCCACTAAACTGGTGTCCCAAAGGACTAATAAGTCACCCTCAACTGGCAGGTGCTCTAATGAGATATGTTTCACCTTCAATTAGCAGGTAAACACTTTATCAACCCTCAACTAGAAGGTAGACATCTCTAACCTATGTTGGCTATGTAGTTCTATATTTTGGGGATTTCTACTAAGGGTCACACCCTTAACTGTCAGGTAAGCCCTCATCCCTGAGTTCGCTCGATGCTAAATCCTATTCCCAGCTGAATTGACACTTATACTAGAAAAGACTAAACTAGACTGCATATTATTACTTAATTGATAGTGCTTATCATAAATATAAACATGTAAGTATACTGATAAGAGTCATGGAATAACTGTTTGAGACTTGAAAAGCTAAATTCATGTAAAGCACATAGGTATCAGGTGTTCATAACCCACAAGCACTAAATGGAATCAACAGTAATACTATATAAAAGCTTTAAAAGCATAGTAGGGAATCATTGTTCAAAACCCAACACTTAGGCATTTCATTAAACACCTGAGAGTCATGAACTTAAGCATGGGAATGGGTAAAGCATGCGAGAATAACATGATTACAACATTTAAAACATGTAATGTCTCATCCCACTTGAAAACACTTATAAACATACCTTGTAATTGAATTCATAAAAGATTCATGGAGATATTTCAACTTAAAAATGAAAAACTCATAATTTAAAACCAAAAAGGAATTCTTGAACTCCATGGGTGAAAGAAACCCAGGGATGACCATCACACATACCTCACTAGATTATTTTATGAAGATTTTTGGGATTTTCTTGAGGTTTGAATATTGAATTCCTTGATTGCTTGAGAATGGGTTAGGGTTTTTTCTTGAGGTGGAAGATGGTTTTCTTGGGAGCTTTTATGAATAAAGGGGCAAATAATGCTTCTTGGGGACCTAAATTTCATGTTATGGATGAGTTTGGGTGAGGTTAAATGACCCAAATACCCTTAAATGATGAGGAACAAAAACTAGACAAAAAGAGAAGGAGGAGATGCAGGCTCTAGACCACCGAACTGGAGCAGGCACCGCGGGCTCTAGAGCGGCGCACTGAAGGGTGCGGCGTGGGCTTTGGAGTGGCGTATTGGGGGTGAAGCATGGGCTAATGTGCTGCTACTACTTTGGGGATCCAAACACACCCCTACACTCATCTGAAAATTCTAAAACTCACCCGAGACATACTTTGGACAACCCCAATCATGAATCAACTCAAAAGTTGACATTTTGAGGTTGGGAAGATCAAAATAAAATTGTCGAAGTTTAGGGGCCTTGGAAATGACTAAGTCCCAACACTTAGTGAAATTTCTAAGCATGGATCCCTTTAACATGCAATCGTGAGCTGAATTGAGCAAGGATCTTATGGGGTATTATAATATCTCCCCCTTGGGAACATTCGTCCTCGAATGAGACTAGTTTTGCTGAGAGCACTGATGTAACTGAGATCTTATATTTAATATGCATGACTTGAAACATGATTACATAACTGAGTCTGAAACATAATACATGAACTGAATGTATGCAATGACATGAGATGGATTACATAGCTGAAGTTGAGAACAAAAAAGAGTCAATCTGAGGAAAATCATTACCTTAAGTTGAATTTGAGTTCGCAGATAAAAGATGAGGGTACTTGGATTGCATATCTACTTCTATTTCTTAAGTGGCTCCCTCAACAGACTGGATCCGCCAAAGAACCTTGACCAAGGGAACTTCTTTGTTCCTTAGTCTATGAATCTGACAATCAAGGATCTCAACTGGGATTCCTTTGTAAGAAAGGTTATCCTGAACCTCTATGCCTTCTAATGGGACAACAACAGCTGAATCATTTATCCACTACTTTAACAGGGAAACATGAAACATTGGATGCACTGATGCTAAATCTGCAGGCAACTCTAACTCATAAGCTACCTTCCAAAAATGACTCAAGATCTTATATGGTCTAACATACCAAGGACTGAGTTTCCTCTTCTTTCCAAATCTCTTGACTCCCTTAATGGGTGAGATTTTCAAATAGACCAAATCACCAACCTCAACCTCAAGATCTCTTCTCCTTATATCTGCATAGGATTTCTGGCAGCTTTAGTCTCTATTTAGCCTTTCCCTAATCAACTGAACTTTCTCCATCACATCAAACACTGTATATATACCAATTAAAGCATCCTCATCTACCTCAAATCAACCAATATGAGATCTATATCTCCTTATATAAAGAGCCTCAAATTAAGCCATCTGAATATTGGAGTGATAACTATTATTATAGGAAAACTAAATCAAAGGTAAGTGATCATCTCAGCTACCTGTAAAGTCAATAACATATGCTCTCAACATGTCATCTAAGGTTTGAATGGTCCCTTCTGCCTTACCATTTGTTTGAGGATGAAAAGTTGTACTTAGATGAACTTGGGTACCAAGACCCTTCTGAAAAGCCTTCCAAAAGTGAGAGGTAAACTACGTACCTCTATCTGATAGGATAGACAATGAAATCCCATGCAAGCTAATCAAATCACTAAGGTAGAGCTTGCTTAATCCTCAGCTGAGTAAGAGGTATGAACTGGTAAGAAATGAGCTAATTTGGTCATTCTATCTACAATGACTCATATCAAATTATGTTGACAATGCGTAAAAGGTAAACCTATAACAAAGTCCGTGTTCACCACTTCCCAATTCTAAGTAGGGATACTGAACTCCGACAATATGCCACTAGTCCTTCGGTGTTCAACCTTACCTACTGATAATTAGAACACTTAGCTATAAACTCTGCAATATCCATATTCATACCACTCTACCAATAGATTTCTCCCAAGTCACGGTACATCTTAGTGGCTCTTGGTTGGATAGAGTAATGTCCACCATCCACTTCTTCAAGTATTTTCTATCTCTAGTAATCAACACTCGAAACACATAACGTGCCTTAAAAATAAAACACACCATCTACCCCTTGGGAGAAAACATCTACTTTCTGATCCCTAACTGTATCCTTAAACTTAACCAAACTAGATCTCTGTCTTGCTTTTCTTTTAATTCAGCAACCAATGAAGATTTAGAACAATTCTGAACCCAAATACTACATTTTACTGAATCAACCAATCGAACACCTAATCTAGCAAGTTGATAAACCTCACTGACGTACTTCTTCTTAGCCTCCTCAACGTGAGCAACACTACACATAGACAACCTACTAAGGGTATCTTTCACTACATTGGCCCTGCCCAGATGATACAACACACTCATATCATAATCTTTTTACAACTCAAGATACCTTCTCTAACAAAGATTTAAATCTTTTTGCGAGAACACATACTGCAAACTTTTGTGATCCGTGAACACATCAACATGAACCCCATAAAGATAATGCCTCCAAATTTTCAAGGAGAAAACAACAACTGCTAACTTAAGATCATGGTACGATATTATTTGCATGGGGCTTAAGTTGTCTAGAAGAATAGGCGATGACCTTACCTCTCTGCATCAACACACAACCAAGACCAACTCTGAAAGTATCACAGTAAACTAAAAACCCATCTGAACTATCTGGCAAAGTCAATACTGGGATAAAGTGAGTTCAGTTTTTAACTCCTGAAAACTCTTCTCACATAAATATGACCACTGAAGTTGATTTTCTTCTAAGTCAATCGAGACATGAGGGATGCAATAGAAGATAACCCTTCAACAAACTATTTATAATAGCCATCCAAACCCAATAAACTCCTAATATCTGATGGAGAGATAGGTGTGGTCTATTCCTCACTGCTTTGGTCTTTTGAGGGCCCACTCTAATACCATCATCAAAAATAATATATATAAGAAAAGCTACTGATCTTATCCAAAATTTGCACTTACAGAATTTGGCAAATAACTAATGAGCTCTAAGAGTCTGCAACATAATTCTCAGATGGTCTGCATGATTGTTCTCACTACGAGAATAAACAATAATGTCATCAATGAAGACTATGACAAATATGTTCAAGTACTGCTTAAACACTCTGTTCATCAAGTCCATGAAAGCTGCAGGGGCATTCACTAGTCCAAAAGACAAAACTAGGAATTCAAAGTGACCATACCAAGTTCTAAAGGCTGTCTTCGGAATGTCACATTCTCTGATTATAAGCTGATGATAGACGGATCTGAGGTCTATCTTAGAGAAATAACTTTCACCCTGATGTTGGTCAAACAACTCATTAATTCTGGGGAGTAGATATTTATTCTTGATTGTGACTTTGTTCAACTGATGGTAATTGATGCATATTCTAAGAGAACCATCTTTCTTATGCACGAATAGGACTGTTGTGCCTCTTGGGGAAACACTGGCCTAGTGAAACCTTTATGTAAAAGATATTTCAACTATTTTTTCAAATCCTTAAGCTCAGCTAGAGCCATTTTATAAGGTGGAATAGAGATGTGCTTGGTATCTAGAAGGAGATCTATTCCAAAGTTAATTTCCCTTTCGGGAGGAACTCTAGGAAGACCATCAGGGAATATATCTAGAAATTCCATTACTACTGAAACTAAATCAAGACTAGGAGTCTAAGAAATAGAGTCCTTGACTCGAACAAGATGATAAAGAAACCGCTTAGAAATCATCTTTCTTACTTTAAGATAGGAAATGATCTGACCCCTAAGCACAGAATTACTACCCCTCTATTTAATGATTGGTTCATTAGGAAACTGAAATTGAACAACTATATTTATGCAATCAACTGAGGCATAACATGAGTGGAGCCATTCCATGTCGAGAATTTTATAAAAATCAGTCATCTTTAACTCTACAAGATCTACTGAGGTAACTCTCTGGGACACTGTAATCGATCAGTTCCTAAATACCCACCTATCTATAATAGAGCTACCTATTGGAATAGAAACTAAGAAGGTTTCTACTAAAGATTCGATACTGACACCAAAATTGACTGCTATATAAGGAGTTACAAATGAAAGTGAAACTTTAGGGTCTAATAAAGCATAAACATAGAGATGAAAGACTTGCAACGTACCCATAACTACATCAGGAAACTCTTCTGATCCTGTCGAGTCTTGAGGGCATATAACCTATTTTGACACTGCCCAATGGTTGCACTGGAAGCAGCACTATGCTGAGTCGAGCGACCAGCTGTAACTAGAGGACAATTAGACTGGCCCTATTGGCCGGCCTTTGGGAAACCCTTATTCTGTGAATGGCTTGCCACATGCAAAACACACACCACTGTTGGTACTACGTACACCCTGATTATGCTTGCCACACTTCCCATAAAGCGGATTAGTACAAACACTATTCACACTACCCTGGGACTTAGAGCCTAGCGCTTTATCCTGACTATCTTGCCTGAACTTAAGCACTGGTGCACTAGCTAAAGATGGGGCTGGGTCTGGAGACTTCTGACAAAACTAAGAATGGTTACCACCCTCTAACCTCGGCTGAGAAAAGTTAAAACTACCTTTTGTGGCCCACTTATTCTCCCTCTTTTAGTCCTTAAGCTTCTCTTCTTTAATCTTCTAAGCATGAATCATAAGTCTAGATAAGTCCATCTCCTTAATCAACATTGTGGTCCTACACTCCTTGGCCATATTATCAGATACAGTAGATATAAACTTACTTTTCTAAACCTATTGTCAGCCACCACATTAGGAGAATACCTCACCAACTTAGTGAACTTTTGTAGAGGTTAGCCACTATTAACACTTAGAAATATATTTTAGTTTCAACATTCATCTTTGATCTTGGGATTTCATTGTATTGACTTTGCTTGATTATTCAGTCTATAGTTGTGGGTTTCTTTCATTTTATCATTGTTATTTCATATTTTCTTTCCAACATGAATGTTGTTGTTCTCTTAACAATCATGAGCGGCTAAAACCCATAGCTAGGGTTATGAAAACCCTAGAAGATTGATAGAGTATGGGAAGTGCGATTGTTGACGGGAAACCCATAACCATGGCATATATTGCTTTATCTTCGATATTATTGATATCTTAATAGGTGTACACATTACGATCCGGCCTAGATATTATTACTTGCTTTAATAAAGAGGTTGTAACTAGGAAAATATAAAGACAACAGTAATTTGGTAAGGTAATAGTGATCTGTTTTAGCACAACGACATATTTGAATGATTATTAGCCTTCATCTAATAACTTGAGACTTAAAATGTGATAGTTAACTGGGACTAGGATAAGTCTTGGTAACGCAACATCCTGAGACTCAATAGGTAAAGAGAGAAATCCTCCTACTCGTCTAAAAGACTATAGGAGGTACATAACTTATCAATTATGTATGTAAGGTATTAGGTTGGATCTACAACGCATGAGAAACCTATGAAGTTGAGATGGCTGGGGAACACATAATCCTAGTGTTCACTTATGACTGATTTTCAACCAAGTTAATACTATTCTGTATTTGAGAATACTACAAACAAATCCTACCTTTTTACTTTCCTATTTTGCCCATAGACTGTAACCACTGAGAGTTGTCAAACCACGTGTTCCTTTGGGATTCTACCCCAACCTCAGTTGGGTAACTATATATCAGTAGCAACCGTATCATCATCTAAAAGGAGGTGTTTCTTGGATGTCATCATAGTACGATCATGTTATCAACTTATAATTGTTGTTCCATCCATCTGAGAGACCACTTTGTAGCATCTTTGATTTAAGGTACAAAAGCTCATCCATACTTGTCAAATACTTCCTCAACTATACTATTCCCCTAATATACCTTCTCACATGGGTATATATAACTACTCTAGCCAAAGTCTGAGTTAAACTACATATCTTACCATGTTAAATCCTAACTCAAAATCCCAAGGTGCTACACATAACACCATAACACTTGTCTTAACCATGAATTCAATACCCTGTGTTTTTTCATAGTTCTCATCTTAAAAATATTTCTTCTTACCATTTTAACAGATAATTTAAATCTATTACTAGGGATTCACTAGCACACAATGCACCCATCCACTTATATACCAAGATGACATTCAAGTCTTGCATTATAACCACATTTGAACTTCTAAGAAAACACCCATAAAAGCATCATTCTTATATTCTCTAAATCTCTATCAATAACAACTTTCTTTTACTATTCTTAAGAAGAGACACATGAAATCTCAACTAACCCAGACGTATACCAAAAGCTTGGCCTCAATCTTACTTCACACTTATAGCCTTAGATAAAACACGTATACAACAATCTTTACTCAACAAGAAACATCTACTCTCTCCTATCTAAACAATCTTTCATCACCACTATTATCTCCCCCTTAGGTTAAAGCAATTCTTCTAAACTTATGGATCTATTTCATATCCCTAGGACTGAGCCATATTTCTTCACTCTAATGTTCTACATAGAAATGTTCAACTCATGCGAATGAACTATATTTAAAACATAGTAACTTCATTACTAAACAATCCCCTTCACCTATACTATCTTTAACTTTCTCTATCTTGAATAATCATCGCCATAAACTTACACTCTCCCTCATAAACATACCTTTCTCATTAAACACATAAATTGTATCATATTCTAAACTTATATTCTTCGCTAAACTAAGAGAATCAAAATCATACCAAAAGACTCAACATCACCTATCCATAACTCCTTAACTTAGCTATTAAGAACACCATATACTATATAACTAGACTTCTTCTTGTTTCGCAACTCAAGGGTACTACTAACCACACACAACCTTTAATAATTTTAGAAAATAATCAAACACCCATATCACCTTGGGTACACATCTAAATCATACCTACAACATCATACTTAATTGCGAATAAATGAACTTAAACTCTTGCATATACGGTTCAAGCCTACTAGATCACTTCCATAAAACTAGCATCAATAAACAAGCAATCATTATTTCCACCTTGATGATCATCCATTGTTCAAAATTAGTGTCTAGTGCAAGACATGATTAACAACACAACCTCACATGTTATTCTCGCATGAAAAAATAAAACACCAAGAAACACTAGTCCATCAAAACCTCATAATAACAATAATCGATCATAATCATGTTATAAATCTTATTAAAATCCGTTAGCACATACTCCTTCTACCCATTAATACTATTTACCCATCTATACACCTAACTTACTTTCATAGCTCTATAAGTTTTAACTAAACTCGCAACCTCACAATAAGCTTAAATTAACGATACTAAACCACCAAATAGTTTTATTAATAACCCATACTTTTCTAACACAATAAATACCATCAATAACTCCTTTCTACTTCAAGTAAACAACAATTCATTTTAACTAATAACTCTTTCTCTACCTTTGTAATACCCCATATTAGACTTAGTTTGGTTCAGCTCCTAGTGCATGCATAAGAGGCTTAAAGTATTAGGGACTTAGCTATTTTAAGACCTCCCAACTTTGAAGATTTTTAAGTTTATCTTCCGAAATCCGTGATGATGGTTTTTTGGTTAATTCCAAATAGTCAGTATAGTTAATGTATTTAATTTCAGTTTTGTTTTGTAAAACCAGAGCTATAATCATTTTACACAGTTTTGTATTAAACCTACTTAGTAAAGACTTTCTTCCACTTATTTCTTTCAAATTAATTAATCTTATTTAGTTTCTCATGAGTTATGCTAGTATAAGGGTTAGCTTGGGATCACTTGTGGTCCTAAACACTGTGTGACATCCAGGGGATAGTCTTGGAGCGTTACAAATAAGATACTAGCCCATGGATGTTACACAGTGCTTAAGACCATAAATGATCTCAAGCTAACCCTTATACTGGCAAAACTCATGATCAACTAAATAAGATACATTAATCTAAAATAAATAAGTGGAAGAGAAGTCTTTACTAAGTAGGTTCAATACAAACTATGTAAAACGACTACAACTCTGGTTATACAAAACAAAACTAAAATTAAATACATCAACTATACTGATTGTCCATGAATTAACTCAAAAACCATTATCTCTAAATCCGAAAGGTCAACTTAAAAATCCTTGAAGTTAGGAGGTCTTAAAATTACTAAATTTCCAGGCTTTAAGCCTCTTATACGTGAACTAGGAGTTGAACCAAGCTAAGTATAATATAGGGTGTTACGATATCTCCCCCTAAGAAACATTCATCCTCCAATGAGACTGACTTAGCTGAAATGCTAAGGAAAGATAAGATGATGCACGGGACACTTATATCTGAATCTAAAACATGATGCATGGACTAAATTGGATTAACAATTTACATGGATGCAAACAAACTACCTCTTGGAATGGCCACATTCATGAAACTTCAAATAGTAAGACTAGATCGAAAGATGGAAAAACTATAGGAATTTGTCTGTCTGACTGCTAGACTAGATTGCTGGATATACGGATTGAATTATACTGAAATCTTATACTTAACTATACATCCCACTTTAAAACTGTACTTCACTTGAGGCTACTTAAACTATTTATATGGGCACTGATAACTCTACCTACTGAAGTCTGAGCTGAACTGAATTCTCTCACTATGTTCAAGCCTACCCGAATCTAGAAAGTACACACATCACACTAAAATACTAGACTGAATCATGAATTCAGTACACCCTACATTTTTACAACTCCTCGTCTCATGAATAATTCTTATTACCACTTCAACGACTACATCAACCTCTTAGTAGACATTCACTAACGTACAATGCATCTATCCACACATATACAACCATGACATTCAATCCTATCTTCAAAACCACATATGCACTTCTAAACAAACACCCATAATAGCATCTTTATCACATCATCCAAACTTACATCATTAATAACTTCCATGCACTACCCCAAGAACATACACACAAAATTTCAACTAACCATGATATGTATCAAAAAAAATTGGCCTCAATCTTACTTCACGCTTACAACCTTAGCTAAAAACAAGCATACAACAATATTTCATCAATAAGAAATATTTACTCTTTCTCATCTAAACAATTATTCATCATCACTATCTTGACATAAGTAAAGGTCCCTGAAAGGTTAGAACATGAGGACCTAAAATATGAAGGGTTACTATGCATAACTTGACACTTTACTGAGTCCTGAGGAACAGAATATCAACATCATGGATTCATTAAAGAGATCTAAACTAAGGGCATACATGACATAAACTGAATTTTAGTGATCATTAGGAGTGTAGCATGAGTACCTAGAACTAAATATACTGTAAAGCATGAGTACATGAGTCATGAGTTGCATGACCTGAGTTTGGAGTTCATAAATTCATGGAATATGATTCATACTACTAAATGAACTAGAACTCCTCATACTAGGAACTGGGAGAGTACATGATTCTTGATTATGTGCATGGAGATGAACTATGATCATGGAGCTAACATGTAAGGCATGAGTAGATATCGTAAGGACTGAAGTACCAAACCTTGCATTGAGATGAGAATGGGTTAGGCATCTTACTCCCCTACTAATGTTCTATAATACATTGGCATCACTACTAGAATCTAAGAGCGTAACTTGGTTACTTGTTCTATGATCTTCCCCTTAGCTTTAAGCCATCATTCTAAGTCTATGGAACCATTTACTAAGCTCTAAACTTGACTACCATCACTGTACTCTAGAATTTAGGATATAACAATACATGTAAATTAATAAAGTTACCCTGAAAGACTACACCTGAAAGTGTAAAACCCACTACTAATACTTCCTTCTGAGATACAATTCTATCTTTCTATAGCCCCAATAGTCATCATATAATAAAATGAACACTTACTAACTTAGAACCTACATAAGTATCACCAAGAGTGCACACCATCTAAAGCTTCAACTTTTATTTCTATTAGCTCAATCTTCAAAGACTCAAACTTAGATTCGAACACTTAACATGGATATCCCCAAACCTTTAATGAACCATACTACTTCCATCATAGCCTACTAATATCACATCTCTAAACTTATATTTTTACCTAAACCATGAGAAAAAAATATACAAAAAAGGCTTAACATCATCTATCTATAAATCCTTAACTTAGCTATTAAGAACACCATATACTATATAACTAACCTCCTTCCACTTAGCAACTCAAGGGTACTACTAACCACACACAACAATTAATAACCTTAGAAAATAATGCAACATCATATCACCTTGGGCACAACTTTACATCATAGTTACAACATCATACTTAATTATGAATAATTGAACTTTAACTCTTGTATACATTATTCAAGGCTACTAAATCACTTCCATATAACTAGCATCACTAACTAAGCAATCATTTCTTCCACCTTGATGATCATCCACTGTTCAAACTTAATGTCTAGTGCTAAACATGATTTACAACCCAACCTTACATACTATTCTCACTTGGAAGCTACAAAATAAAGCATCAAGAAACACTAGTCCACAAGAACCTCATAATAACAATAATTGATCACGATCATATGGCATATCTTATTATAATCCATTAGCACATACTACTTTTACACATTACTACTATTCACCCATCCATATACCTCAATTATATTTATAGCTCTTAAAGCATCAACCAATCTTATTTTTCACAGCAACGCGGGGAAGACTATGTTAACAATCTTTAACGACCAAATTCTTTCATTAATAACCTATACTTTTCTAACATAATAAATACAATCAATAACTTATTTCTACTTCATGCAAGCAATAATTCACCTTAACTAATAACTCCTTATTACCTTCAACCAAGAAATGTGTACCACATTTGTTACCCCTAAGCTAATACATAACGACAAATCACCTTAACACAAACTTGATAGTATGCATAAGTTCATCTATATATTTTTGATCAATCATCATTCCCACCTTTCTGGTAACTACACTTCTAAACCCACACTTCCAACTATAAGAAGGTTCTACTAGTTATAAATCATAACACTCTAGGTTGCAAATCCCTTGAATACAAACTCTATTTAACAATCTAGGTTCATACTATCTCCTATCATGAACAATATCTGTATTGAAGGATTAATAAAGAATATGAATACATATTTTATTCTATCTTAACTGAACAACTCATATGGATGAGGACATAACTTTCCACTTAAGGGACTTATAACACACTAGCGAGCTCCTCTCAAGCCCCTTATGTGACTTCTAAAGTTACTGATAGCAAATCTGAAAGCTTCATCTTAGGAGGAATTGGAACTTAATAATCATGTTATCTCAAGAATAAGTCATAGATAGAGAAGTATGGAGTTATACATAAATCGATAGAATTTTTTGAGAGAACAACTTTACAGCATGGTACAAGGTATAAAGAAGGGAAATATTTCCTAAATGCCATGTAGTCTCTTAAAGAAAATTATAGACGTCTTCATATCATTCCACAAGACTCTACTAGACATGGCTTCATAGACACCCTAGGACACTTAAACTTTGTGCTCTGATACCAAGCTTCTAACACCCTGAGACTACCTCCTAGATGTCACACGGTGCTTAGGACCATAAGTGATTACAATATAACCCTTATACTGGCAAAACTCGTGAGCAAATAAATAAGATACATTAATCTAAATGAAATAAGTGGAAGAGAAGTCTTTACTAAGTAGGTTCACTACAAAACTGTTTAAAACGATTGCAACTCTTGTTATACAAAATAAAATTAAAATTAAATATATCAACTATACTGACTGTCTATGAATTAACTCAAAAACTATCATCTCGGAGTCCACAAGGTCAACTTAAAAATCCTTGAAGTTAGGAGGTCTTAAAATTGCTAAGTTCCTAACACTTAGCTAAATTTTCAGGCTTTAAGCCTCTTATGCATACACTAGAAGCTGAACCAAGCTAAGTCTAATACGAGGTATTATAACCTTCCACCAGGAAAGAAATACCACATTTATTACCCCTAAGCTAACACAAAAGACATATCACCTTAACACAGACTCAATAGTATGCATAAGTTTATCTATATACTTTTAATCAATCGATATTCCTACCTTTCTTGTCAATATACTTTTACACCCAAACTGCTAACTGTAATAAAATTCTACAAGTTATGAATCATTACACTCTAGGTCGTAATATCCCTCAAATGGAAACTCTATCTAACAACCTAGGTTCATACTATCTTCTCTCATGAGCACAATCTGGATAAAAAAGGTTAATGAGGAATTTGAATACGTAACATATTTTTTCTTAACTGCATAACTCATATGGATGAGGACATAATCTTTCAACTTAAGGGACGTAAAACACACAAGCGAGCTCCTCTCAACATTGTGTGACTCCTAAAGTTACTAATAGTAAATTTGAGAACATCATCTTGGGAGAAATTGGAATCTAGTACTAATGTTATCTCAAGAAGTCCTATCTTGAGACTTAAGGAGTAACACCTAAATCGACAGAAGTTTCTAAATGAATAACTTTACTGCATGATCTAGAGCATAAAAGAAAGGAGACATTTCTTAAATCCCTATAGCCTCTCAAAGAAAAGTATCGACGTCTTTGTACCATTCTGCAAGACACTACTAGACACGGCTTCATAGACACCCTAAGACACTTGAACTCTGTTCTCTAATACTAAGTTTTTCATAACTCGAGACTACCCTTAGCGTAACACGGTGCTTAGAACGACAAGTGATCCTAATCTAACCCATGATACTTGTATAACTCATGAGCAACTGAATATATTATATAAATATGAAAGAAATAAGTGGAAGAGAAGTTTTTGCTAATTAGGTTCAATACAAAAATGTGTAAAATGATCACAACTCTAGTTATACAAAATAAAACCAAAATCAAATACATCAACTCTACTGACTGTCTATGAAATCTCTACTAATATTGAATATAGGTAGCTGGGATATGACCCCCAGCTATCTCTAATTAATATAACTAAATAAAATAATGATGGTGACACTATAGTTGAATCGAGTCCTTGAATCAAAAGAACTCTTCACCTATTAATTGAAAGCTAAAAACTATTATATTATGATGTGTAGGCTATGATTGGTACCTACATTATGAGACAATGAAGCACATAGACATCTATGTGGATCAGTACTTCTGGAATATACTGAGTATGTGAGGGTGAATGCATAAGTAAAACAATAACTCAATATATACATATACTTTCAAACCAATGCATGCTAAGTGTAGATGACTCGTCTTGGGCTAAATAAAGCAAAGTTTGTAAATCATCAATATGAGAAATGAAGCAGAAGGATATACTTTGTGAGCCATAACACTTAGTTTCCAAAAGTTTTACTTTTTTTGTTTTATCTTTTCGGAGGTTCTTCTAACCGACATAAACCATGTAAGCTATTATGGAGTCTAATATCTTACCCACATTGGAGAGAGGTGTTATACCTTTTCCATCAGAATAGAATCTTAACTTAAGTGATCACTATCTTTAACTTTATTCATATTGGGAATAAGCTTAAACTACGTTGGCTTATAGTTCTGGGGAATATGACCTTGGACTCATACCCAACTCGGTGCTAAATACTACTCCCTTATAAATTATATGCTCATACTTTAGGAAATCCATCTTAAAATAGAATAAGAGTTTATAGAATGAAAACTAGTTATTCTTATCTTTGATTTAATTCAAACTCAAGATTAGCTTTGGATCAAGAGATCATTTCTTTTTTTAAATCTTGGTATAAACTTAAGAACATAATCTTCTTGAAATTTCAATACTTAAACTTAGGGCTTAAAATTCATGCTTTAAATCATGGAGATTCATATCAACACTTCACCTCAATAATAATCTTGAAATACTTTAACCATAAGTCAAAATAGTGCAATCTCATGTGTAATATAAATCTTATAAGTTAAAACACAAACATAAACAATTCTTGACATATTCAAAGCTTTAAATCTCATGATAATCACATACTTCAAGGATATAGAAACTTGGGTATGAACCCTAATTCAAATCAAGTAACTTAAATCTTAAAATTACGCAATTTGGGCACAAGGATGAGAGGATACCCTTGTTCATTACCCCACATACATTAATTTCTTGAATTATGAAGAAAGCTTGAATCTTGGAACTTGAATGATGAACTTATGAAAGAAACTCTATTATTGATATTTCTTGAAGAATTATTGAACTTGGAAGCTTGAACTCTTAGATTTCTTGATGGAATCTTGTAATTGAAATCATTATGTTCTTGCGAGAAAACCTTGAGCATTGTTCATAAGGGAAAAGGAAAGGGTTTTTGTGAGAGTTAATTTGAAGAAAATGGGTAAATAAACCCTTTTGGAGGCTATAAATCATCCTTTGGACGTTTGGAGTTAAGGGATAGGACCAAAGTGACCCTTGACCTTGAGGATCTGAAACAGAGGGGAAATAAGCTCTGTGTCATGTCAGATATCGCATAGAGAGAGAAACGCATCACATCATATATCACATTGAGAGACTGATGCACCGTATCCAAATTGCATACCCTTACTACCTCTCACAAAAAATGCCATAACCTTTATCTCAAGTATCATATTAAGGTGAAATTTGTATAGTTAGAAAGATAACTCAATTATATACTATTTGATGGGTCTTAAGCTAAAAAAATCCTATGTATATCAAAAGTTATACACATTCAAAGTAGACCCTTGTAGAATCAAATATCAAACTTTGGACGAATCAAAGGCTCTTAGCTCAACTTTGTTCATAGTAATTCTTATGAACATTTTTACCTTTAAAGCACTCCACACACTAAAATAAGGATCATGACATATGTATTCAAAATAAATTCATAGGATTATAGCTAACACATATAGGAACAATGCTTCAAAGTCTAGCCCAAAAATATGGGGTGTTACAATCATACTAGCCCCCAATCCTACATTACAAGCCGAGTAAAGTCCTATAGTGATCCTGACTTAACTATTGGAATGCTAAGGTAAGTAAAATAAGGGAAAAACCATGGTACTTGAAATGCATTGACCGACACTTCTTTGTTGAGTGTGAGTGTCTCTTGATCTCCCTTGTATTAACTTGCATGATTTCATATAAGTAAGTTAGACATTCTTCATGTGAGGGCACTTGAGTCATGTTTCTAGCTATCTGTTTGTATCGGGTAGTGTAATTTATACATATGAGTGGTTGTTTATTGCTAATATAATTGTCATACCTTGATACCATTATGTCATATTATTGTGCTCGTATTCATACACAATTGGTTTAGAAAAGAGATATAGAAGGGGATGTTGTGATTTGAACTAAAGGTGATGACTGACTACCTTGAATATCTTAGATTCTCTTAGTTAAGCATTTTTTTAGTTTTGTTGTCATAGGACATGCAAACATTCTAAGTTAAGGGTGTTAATGTGCTATAGAAATATAGCACTTTCGACGCTTAAAATGAGGAAAATATGCAAGTTTCTGAGGTCTTTTTATTAGATATGATCTGTTTTGGGTATGTTTTGTAGGAAACCATGATTTGAATGATAAGTTCGTAAAAATGATGAAAAAAGTTGTTTTTGGCCTCTTTTGGAGTAATTATGAATGATTGGGATGTTTTTTGTCTTAATCGTGGTCAATGCATGTTCGAGATTCAAAGTAGAGCTGAAAAATAGACTCTCGGCACCTACTAAGTCAACCTACAAACCACATGTTGACCTACATACTGTAGATAGACAAAGCGGGTACTAAAAAGTCCAAAATCCCAAGAGCTGGCATGCAGGAATTTTCCCATCTGTTACCTACGATTGGTACCTATGCCTAGGGCAGACCACAAGTGCAACCTGCGGCCAGGACCAAACCGCAGGTACAGGGAGCGGGTGGCCACCGACCTTGATTTCTCTTATTTTGTCCAGGCTTAGTTTTTAGTATTTTCTCTTATACTATAAATACTCTTTATGTACTTTTTAGTAGAGGTTAGCCACTTTTAACACTTGTAAATATATTTTGATTTCAAGATCTATCTTTGATCTTAGGATTTCATTTTATTGACTTTGCTTGATTATTAAATCTATAGTTGTGGGTTTCTTTCACCTTATCATTGTGATTTTATCTTTGCTTTCCAGCATGAATGTTATTAAACTCTTCACAATCATGAGCGGCTAAAACCCATAGCTAGGGTTATGGAAACCTTGGCATATTGATGAAGTAGAAAAAGTGCAATTGTTAACGGGAAACCCATACCCCTGGCATGTATTACTTTATCTTCAATATGATTGATTTCTTATTGGGTTCACACATTAGAATCCCGCCTAGATATTATTACTTGCTCTAATAAAGGGGTAGTAACTAGGAAAATATAAAGACAATAATAATTTGGTGAGCTAATAGTCAATCCGTTATAGCACAATGATGTATCTGAATGATTATTAGCCTTTATCTAATAACTTGAGACTCAAAAGGTGATAATTAACTGAGACTAGGATTAAGCTTTGTAATGTGAGATCGTGAGACTCAATAGGTAAAGATCCTCCTACTCGTCCAAAAGACTGTAGGAGGTACATAACTTATCGGTGCTACATGCAAGGTATTGGGTTGGATCAACAACGCACGAGAAACCTATGTAGTTGAGATGCCAAGGGAACACACAATTCTAGTGTTCACTTATGACTGATTTTCAACCAAGTTAATATGTTCTATGTTCGAGACTACTACAAATAAATCCCTCTTTTTTACTTTTTTATTTTTCCCATAGAGTGTAACCACTGAGATCTATTAAACTATGTGTTCCTTTGAGATTCGACCCCAACCTTAGTTGGGTTGCTATATCTTGACAGCGACTATATAATCATCTAAAAGGAGGTGTTTCTTGGACATCATCATAGTACGATTGTGCTATCAACTTATGATCATTTTTCCATCCATCTGAGAGACCTCTTTGTAGCATCTTTGATTTAAGGTATGAAAGTGTAGGCGTGACCATGGTTAAATCCCATGAATGTGGTAAGGCTCGTCTAATTTTTTTTGTCTATTTTTTTGTAGTTTTTCTTCTCTAAATCTATAAGGTAAAACTAGAAAACACATCAAATCTATACAAATATTTCTTTATACTTATAAATATTCCTTGTTTTAAGTGTTGTAAGTTCATGGCATATCAGGAACGAATAGTGATTCTAGATCGAGATGTTAGGACATTGAGAACAAGGAAAATTCATTCAGTTAATGTTCAATGGAAGCAATTTCCAATTGACGAAGCCACTTAGGCAACTGAGAAGGACATACGGGACAAGTACCCTCAATTGTTTGAGGATACATGCATTCTCTCTCTTTTTCTTATTTTAGCCAATTTTTTGCATTTAATTATTGGGGGCAAATGATATGTAAATTTATATCTATTATAATGACTATTTTCATCACAATGTATAAATATTTTATTAAAAATTTTATGTTAAAAATGCTTCCTTGTTTGAAGTTATAAATTTCAGTCTAGGCTAATTTCAAAAATAATTTAAGTGAGGTGTCGTCTAGAGAAATTCAAAAATGAGTTGGGCAAGTTTGATGGTGTTTGATTTGATTTCTAGATAGACAAGATAATGACAAACTCGCAGGAATTTATGAAATTAATTAGGGTGAGTAAAACTTCTAAAATTGATCTTAGCATAAAGAGCATTCTTTGAAATATCTCGAAGGTAGGTGTGTCGTAAAAAATGAGATTTTTTGGTGACTCTAGTCTTTCTGTCCACTCGATGCCTCTTTAGTGGAAAAAATTCTTCTATTTCAATGGTCAACTCTATCAATGACTGCTATAGCAATGTCACTATCGCTATAGGGATAAAATTCATATATTTCTTTTCAAATTTTGCAAAATAATCTATTTTTCTAAAACACGTCTTTGGGAACGGGGATGAAATTTTGGGTGATTTTCATCAGATTATCACTATGTGGCTTTTTAAAGGTAAGGACTTCATCTCTGTTAACTAGTAATTGATTATTTAACCTTAGCATTACTAATTTATGAAGTTCAAAAGTGTTTAGGGATGAATTTAGTCATTTTTCTGGTCCAAAAGCATAAATTATGTATAAAGCTAATGGGTTTTAATTATTAATGGTTAATCTATCCTTTTTATTGAGTTAACTCGCTAGTTCATCCATGAAATTAATAGTTTTAGGTGAATAATAGGAGAAAAGCCATAGAACAGGGAGGGAATGATCATGAACATGGCCTTAGGGGTTTGGTGTGAGTTATAATTCCCATTGCAGTGGGTCATTTCATTAATTATACATTTGTAGGTATTTCTCTAGATCAAAATCAAGCAAAAATTGTATAGAAGGGCAAAGCTCCGGCTCAGAGGAGTTGTGCAATCTTTATTTAAGGTTGGGTGATGGTATTTTAGTTTTGTTCAATTTGTATTACATGTTTACGTATCTACTTGGTAGTGTGGCTTGTTAGTTCATGTTCTTTGTAGGGTCAATTTAAATGATTTTTACCTTGTTGTATGCCTTTACCCTACCTTATTGATTATTATGGAATGTCACGATATTTGGGACGTTCTCACAACTTGTTGGTGAGATAAGATTAGAAGACACTTCTATCTAGGATTTAGATACATGGACAAAATTTATCGCTTATTGGTCATGACTAGTGCATGGTTATGATACGCGTAGTATGTATATATGATATTTTTGTGAGTTTGACAATTCCATGAGTTAACCGGGGAATATAATTATATATGCTTAAAATTTTCTTAAGTTTACTTGACATGTTTGACTTGGCTTGACTGAACTTGACTTGGTTGTAAGTGTATTGACTTATTGCTAGTAACTCTAAATTGCCTATTTGATACTTCTGGTGCTAGGTGTAGGTTGTTTGAGCATGTATTAACTTGTTATACTATGTTTTAGTCAAGTACTCATATTCCCATACTAGGTTGGCCGAATGAGGACCAGTATACTATTATTTTTTTGTGTGCTGATACTGCACCTATTCTTACTTCTGTGAATGCAACGCATATTTCAGCGGCTCATGCATAACCTCACTTGTGATTCTAGCGTTGGACTTTGAATTCAAGGGTGAGTAGCATGTTTCGGGATATCATAAGTCCTTCTTGAATGACAGTCTTTATTTCTGGACTTATGCTTCATTTTAGTTTTAGGATTGCATCCCCTTATTGATAATCTTTAGCAGTTTTGGTGTGGATTACTTTTGGATCCTAGAGATGGTTTTGGTTAAGTTCATTGTTTCACCTTTAAGTTGTACTAATATTTTGTTTCTTTAGACTTGATATTTTATCGATGTTAGTACTATTTATTTCCTTTAAGTGTTGATCATGGATCTTATTTTGAGATAGTTGGTTCTCCCACTAAATGACTAGTGCGGGTGCCACTCACGATGGATTGGATTGTGATAAAAATATTTAAAATAATGTACGAAAACAAATTATTAGAGCGTTCGTTATTAAGCTAATACTTTTTTTTGATACCAATTGTAGGGGGTGCGGATAACTTGGGTAATTTGCGTGAATAACTAGTAGATAACTAGTACTTACTAGTTCTATCATGTTAATTGAAATGCTATGTCATAGCATTCCTTAGTTATTTGTTTTAACCTTATTAATTCTTCTATATTATTTTTAAGGTATACTATATGTTCTATATTTCTAGTTTTTATGTAGTCAAGTAGATTCTTTTTCATAAGTGTTTCTATTAATCTTATTTGCTCCATATCTCGTCTCCAATATTCTAAGTATTCGTAGTTTATCAGTTTATCCTATAGTGGTTGTAATACTGCAAATTTCTTTGTAATAAATTATTCTAATTGTACTACATCTGATATTAAATTCTAGTTACACCTCTCTTACGAGAGAGTAAGCGATCACTGTCAAATATAGAACCTAACCAGGTTGGGTGTCGAATCCCCCAGGGAATACTGTGTTACTAAGTATTGTAGTTGTTACTAGACTGTTGGTTAGAAGTTCCTGAATGGGGGGTTTTGGTTTAAATTTGAAATGATAGTTGCAATATAACAATGAAGCAATATGCGTATTAATATTTGATCACAGAGAATGACAAGTAAGGGTTATGTCATGTCCACCTTGTAGCTTTTACTTCTTTATTAACTATGAGTAATAAGGATTCATACATCCATGCACTTATTGAGAGATGTATTCTAATTCTAAATCCAAGTGTTTCTCAACTATCAAAATTTATTCACCTTAGTTCTCTCGAATCCAAAGTGTACAACCAATCATATGAACTCTCCTAGTAGTTAATCCTGCTAAAGCATTAACGTGTAAAATAGAGGTTGAAAACCCTATTTTCTTGTCACTACTCTCTTTTCCAAATAGTAACTTTTCTATCGAACAAGTTATTGCTATAATGGCACATTCCCTATGTTTGCAACCATGAGAATTCAATCATAACGAAGAGAGTAATGATATAAGTGGATTAACACATCATAAATTCAAAAACCCATAGCAATAGAGAGTATACTACAAGGTTTCCATAACCCTAACAAATAAACTTAGCTACTCATGATTAAAATGGAAATCACAATAGAAATATTCATCATACCAAAACTTAGAACGATCTTGGTGGAGAAGATGAATAGCGAAAATAAGAGAGAGAAACGTTTCTCTCTTTCTCCTCAAGCTAGGCCGCTTTCTCTTGTTTTCAAAATAATACAGAATGTTGAATAATCCCTAAAAATTCAGCCATAAGGCTTTTAATAACATCTTTCTCTAATAAATTGCTACTGCATCCTTAACTATTTAAAAATATTGAGTTTTGCTGGGAAAAAGTTCACATATATCACATTCAGTCCAAAAGTTGCTTTCCTTTTATGTGAAGTTTCCTTTGCTATCCACAGGTCCCCAATGTGTCGTAATTTTCCTCATTAGTACCTGAAAAGCATGCTAATCACACAGGTCAACTCACTTAACTAAAAATAGACAAAGTTCAAGAATTATGTATTTTATCCTCAAAACTTAGCTAAAACATGGGTAAGTGATGGTGCTTAGACGTATAAATACGCCTAACATCAGTTATATATTTCGTTAATTATCCTGTCTTTTTCTTCTATGAATAATTCTATGTCTAAATCATAATCTAAACTATCTTTTAATTCTAGTTGTTCCAAAGTTTTATCTATCCAAATTAATCTTTCTTTTAATTATTTTCTTCCTCTTCTAAGTTGGTTTCTATAATTAATTTCTTTGTATAGACAACTTTGTTTTTCTCTAATTCTTCTTATATATTCTAACATTTTTAATCTGTATAATATCCATCTGAATAATAACTATCTAAATATGAGCAGTAGCTTTCATTATATAAGTGTAGGTTTTCTATAGAACTTAAAAACTCTTCATCTTCATCCTCAAAATTCTATATCTTTTCCCATATTATTTTCTCTACGTCTATGATTTCTATATCTCTAAGTATATATAAAACAAGTATTTTAAGATTATCTGTCATCCAGGCTTGATTAAATGTTTTTTCATAACATTCTTCTATATTTTCATTAAGGTATTCTATGTATTTTATATTTTTAGTTCTCATATATTCTTCTAAATTTGTTTTCATTAGTTTTTCCACTAATTGTGTATTTTCATATCCACTTTCCAATATTGTTAGTTTATCATGGTTGATACGTAGGTTTGGCATGTAGGTATATGTAGGAGTAGGTAGGTAGGTGTGGTATGTAATTTATTCTAGTCATAATATATCTATCAAATATTTTTCCCATATGATCTTTCTTATATGTACTATTTCTATATCCTTAAGTACATACAAAACAAGTATCTTAAATTTATCTATCATTTCATTGGATAAGTAGGTAGTCATTCTTTTTCATATGATGCTATTTCAAAATATTCCTTTCAACCATATACATAACAAAATATGATTATCTTAGATCACTATATACTAGATTATTCTTAAATAACATGTTCTTCGGTCACTATTTGCATGGTAATCTGGATACTTTTTCCCTAAACAGCGCCTCTACTCTGGTTACTCCCCTATCACGGCTTCTTTGTCTCACCGGTTTCACCTTTAGGATGGCATAGTTCTTGAAAATTTTTCTCCTTTTCCACTTTGCTAATAAACTTCTTAACATGCTATTCTTCAAATAATTCTACTATAAAGTAACTAACATGAGCTTATTTTATTATATCATGATTTTCAGGAATTTATGAATTTAGCTATTCATAATTATAAATGAAAATACCTGTTCTGGTAGATTTGATAAATTTGTGTTTTGTTCATCCATAGCTTTTCCTTACAAATATATCTGATTTTATTAAATATTTAAAAGTTGTGTACAAGAGAGAAGACTTGCTTTTAACACATGAAAGTCTTGCCTTTAAATTGACGTATGACTTACAGATTTATAATCCTAAAATATGGAAAACAATATTCCTAACTTTATATCTATCAAAAAAGTAAAAGACTAATAAAGGTCCTATCATTACATTTGTCAAAAAGGTAAAAAGCAAATAATGGCAAGTGCCCAAAAAATAATAAATGATACAAGAAAAGTCAAAAAAGCTAGCCTAGAAATAGTAAATGCTATTAAATGTTTACATAATTTACGTATTTCATATTACACAAAGTTATCTTTTTTCTCCATATGTCATTTTCATATTTCAATGCTTTTTCTTCTTTCTTTTATTATTTCTTCATCGGTCAGTGCTACTTTATATCTTTTATCGTTCATCTCCGAGCTGGCGTTCTTATCGTCTTGGTTGATTTTTTCTTTTATTCTAGCTAGACTTCTGGAATCACGTTATTTTCTCCATTACATTTGGAGCATAGGTGGTCTGGATATTTGTGTCCTATTATTTTGCAATATCTTGTTAATAATTCTTCTTAAATAAATCCCTTCTTAATTGCTCTTGCAGGAGGTTGTTTTTCTGGATTGAGTAGTGTCAAAATCCATTGTCTAGCTTCTTCCATATCTGAATGTCATAGCTCCCTTGAATTTGAAAAAATCATTTGATGATCTCTTGAATAATAACTCCATATTGGGTTCCTATTTAGGTAGTTATTTGCTAATTCTTAAACAATTGAAGATATTCCAATAATTCATTTATTTGCATAAAAATCAGGTATCTCAACTTTAGGTATCTCTGGCTATTGAACAATACCTTCCGATATAATCATATCTCTGGTTAATCCTATATTTACAACTTGTATAACTGGTTTAATTTTGTCATATAATATCTCTGCTCGTGCGGTATAAAACTTTATAAAAAATAGATTTCCTTTGGTTATTTTCTTATAGGTGGTGAATGCTCTATATAATTCTGGTATAGATGTTAGTTCATCTCCTTCTTGGGTATATACGATATTTAATAATCCATAACTAAAACAAGTTTTAACTAAGCTTGGGATGGTTTACGGTAGTGCGATTAACGTGTTGTAACCTTATAATTTTTGGGTTATATAGTTTGTGTTTGGTTCTTGGATATTTGTAGCTCTGGGGTTCAGGTTTAGATAAGTCTGTATTTTGTGGATATTTTCTATGTATGATCGAGTTGTATGGTTATAGGCTTTTCTGTCTTAGTTTAAACTTTCTCGATATGTGGTAGTTTGTGGGGGTATGAACAAGGGGTCTTTTTGTGTTTTTGGTATAAATGGTTTTTCAAATATCTTATTAATGTTCATGTTCTGATATCTTTGTCCACTAACTCCTTTGTTTGTACCTGCAATTACAGATTGATGAACGTTATGGGTTTTATGGAGTGTCCCAACGTCTCCTTTTAGCTCTGGAATTTTATTGTCCTCCGATCGGTATAGATTTGTACACTGCTGAGTTATCTGAGTCATAGCTGCAGACGTCAATTTAACTTCATTAGTTTAACTTCATTAGTCTTTAGCTTTTCTATTTCATTACCCATACTGTCCACTTTCACTGAAAGTGTAGTTAGGGTTTTAAGTATCTTTTCTAAAACACCATCTTCTATTATATCAGTCTGTGTAGCTTTGTCTTGATATGTAATCTGCAATAACATTCTTGTTAGTTTTGATAACTTCAATTGTAAATGTAAAATTTAATATGTTTAATACTAGTCTCCAAATTTCCTTTGTTGTAACTAAATTTTGCATTTTCTTTGTTAACCACCAACGTACCTCTGTATTATCTGTTCGTACAATAAACTTGTTATATACAATATATGGCTCAAATGCTAATAAACATTTATATAATGAGCATAATTCTTTTCTATTTATCTCTCATTTTATTTCTGTTTCATTAAACGTTCATGAGTAGTATCTACAATGATGTTCTAATTTTTCTTCTTCATATCTATATTTAAGTACTCCTCCATAATTATATTCACTTGTATCTGCTTCTACTATATATGTAAAAATTTTATTTTCATCTAGAAATTGTAATTTTGGTAATTTCTTACAAAGTATTTTTATTTTCTGAACTTGTTTTTTATCTTCTTCGTTGTAATTATATTCTACATCCTTTTTAAATTTTTTCTGTAATGGCTTTAGGTTTTCTGCTAATTTTGGTATATATTCTCTTACTTGGTTTACTAATCCTAAAAATGATTGTAATTTCTTTTTTGTATCGAATTCTTCTTTTGAATTTATTATTTTTTGTACTATATGTTGTTGCATTTTTACTCCACTTTTATCTATTTGTATTCCTAAAAACTCTATCTAATTTTTCATAATTTCGGCTTTCTTTTCACTTAAACTTATTCCTGAATTTTCTATTATACCTGCAAATTATTCTAGTAATTTTAAATATTTTTTTTAGTTTTTGTATATAATAGTATATCATCTATGTATACTATACAATTAGGTAGTTGTTTAAAATAAATATCCATAAAGTCTTGATATCTAGCTGGTGCATTTTTATATCCAAATGGTAACACATTCCATTCATAAAATCTCTGTGGTACTGTAAATGTAGTTAATTTTTTAGATTCTTCTTCTAGCTTTAAATGCTAAAATCCTGATTTACAATCTAACTTACTAAAATAATTATATCCTTGTATCTATCTTATTTTTAATATCTTATTTGGTATTGGATAATTATATGTCATAGTTTTTGCATTTAGATTTCTATAATCAATAACCATAGGTTTCTATAATCAATATCCATTCTATTTTTTCCTCTTTTTTGTTCACTATGTTTATTTATTATAAATGTTGGACTATTGTGCTTACTATTACTTTTTTGTATGTATTATTTTTCTAATAATTCATCTATACGTATTTTAAATTCCCTTAAATCATTAAAGTTATATGTTAATGGTTTTGGGTTATTATACTATTTTTATCTATCAGCTCAATTTTTAAAATAGTTTTATGTTTTTTCCGTCCTTTTAATGGATCTTCACTGTATAGTTGTCTTAATTTTTTCTTTATCATTTCTACCTTATCTATTGAAAATATATTTATTTATTCTTTATTTATTGAAAATATAACTAGTTCTATTGTGTCTTCAGTATTTTTTATATTTTCTAATTTTTGTGTGATTTTTTCACTTCCTTTTATCCAGTCAGTTTTCTTTCTTATTTTATTAATAACTCTTTTTGCTCTTACCTTTTGTTTATATGTTGTTGTAAACCACCAGTGTGTCTTAGTTATTATATGTGGGTATAGTTTATCTAAAAATAGCATTACTAAAAGCATATCTTTTGATGTAAGTTCTTAATTATAGATCTCTTCTATTGTTATGTCTTATCCCATACTTGTATTTTTATATTTCTAGCTTTATAGATAATTAAGCTTCCTTCATTATTAAATCTTTTTACTATTATTGGTGTTTTTAGCTTATCTCATTTGTCTTCTGGTAAACAATTATATCTACATAAGTTGACTTCTGCTTCTATATATATCATTGGTGTATAATATCTATTATATATCCTTCTACTATTATTTTCATAAGTACATATTTTCATATCATGTCAAAGCTCTTTTTATTAATAATTTTTCTCTATTATAGGTTATGGTTATTTGTGTATGTTCTACATTGTTAGGTTTTACTTGTTCTAACCATTTTATTCCTAATATTATGTCTGCGTTTTGCATATCTTCCTTTGTTTCAAATTCTATTTTTATTTTTCTAACTCCTATTATTATTTCCTTTTCTGTTGTATCTTTAGTAGTTATTAAACTTCTTAGTAGATCTGGGCATATATTACTATTAGATTTTAATTCTTCATTTTTTACTAGATATTTTGCTATATAATTTTCTTCTTGTCCTGTATTTAGAAGTATTAAATATTCTTTTTCATTTATTGTTCTCGTTATATAATATTAAGTTAAATTAACTATTGAAGTTATTTCATAATTTGTTCTTTTCGATGATCCTGATGATTCTGGTTTTTCAAAAGCTATTCTTTTTGCCGTACTTATTCTATCATTTAGTATTTCTAAATCTTCTTCTATATCCATGTCTTTGTAATATAATCATTGTTACCAATTGTTTTTACAAATTGCTCAAAAGAACTTTCTGTTTTTATTTTATTAATTTTATTTTTTCTCGTTATATTATATTTTGTTGTTAATACATATATATTTTTACATCTTGCTGTAAATATTTTATTTTTTGGGGTTAGTTCTATTCCTGATATTTTTCAATATAATACTAATGATTTATCTATGTTTTTATCTATTATTGCCACTGAATAATTCGCACTTATTATGAATTTAAATTTTTGTTATATTAAATTTCCTCTTATGGCAGTTATTATACTTTTTTCTATAGGTTTTATAATTCTATCATCCGCTAAATATAATTCTATTGGTGTATCTATTCCTTCTCTAAAACATGCTTTAATTAATATTTTTGTTCCTCCAAGGTATACGTATTTTATTGGGTCTTTACTTTTTATATCGTTTATTCCTTTATTAATTATTCTTTTTGTTACTAGTAGTATACTAGCTCTACCTTTTGCATATCTACAGTCTATTACATGTTCCTTTTGGCTTACTACATAGTATTCTTCTTTTCTTCTACTAAATATATTTTTTATTGTTGGTATTTAAAATATTTTTTCTACACTTAAATCAAATTCTTTTTCTTTTATCTCGTCAAATATATTATTATCAAATATTATTTTCTGATATGTTCCTTCTTCATTTAAATATTCTTCCTTTGTTATTATTTTTATATCTTCTTCAGTCATTTGATTTATCTAATTCACTATCTATTTCATTATCTGTTTCATTTTCTGAAATTTCATATATACTCTCTTCACTTTCTAATTCATAATTTATATAATCTAATTGCATACATTCTGTATTTTCTATCTTTATTTCTGATATTTGTTTCTTTTTTTGGGTCTTTAGGCATTGTACAATCTTTAGCTAAATGTCCTCGTTTGCCACAATTATAACAAGTACATTCTTTTATAGATTTCTTTCTCATATATGGTCTTTTATAGTTATAATTTTTTACATAATATCTTTTTCTTGGTTTCTTATACTTATATTTTGATTTTTTGTATTTTTTATATTTCTTATGTCTTTTTCTTTTCTTATAATATCTTTCTTCACATCCAAATTGAGGTGCTATTTTATCCTTGCAACATGCTAAATTTCTTATTAATGTTTTTTTCATTGTCATTTCTTCTCTGTATTTTTCACATAAATTTCTATACCATTGTTGTAGAAATTTTATTCTTGCTCCTAGAGCATCTACTATGTTTGCTTCATCCCAGCTCTTTATTATTTTAAAACTAAATGGTTCAGATAATTTACTAAAATATAATCTTCTCACTTCTTTACTTTCTTCTTTATTATATGTTCCCTTATAGTAGTATTCTTTCAATGGATACGTATAGTCATCTTTATAGCACATATTACATATTGCTAGTTTTAACATTAAATTCCTATTTGTATATTTTTCTTTGTTTTGTTCTTCTTCTTCTGTTGCTATACTGCTAAATTCATCTCTTATATCCATTTCATATTTTTTCAATATGTCTATAGGTGTTAGTTTAGTTACTATTGTTCCTTCTGTTTTTTCATCATTCCTTAATACCTTTTTACTATCTTTAGTTAAATTTAAAAATCATAATTTTGTTGTTCCTATTAGTGTTTTTTCTACATATTCTTTTTTATCTATTGCATTTATACCATTATCTAATAATTATTTTGTTATATATCCTATCCATAATTGTATCATTTTATCTATATCTATTACACAGTCTAAGTCTAAGAAGTTATAATTTCTTATTAGTTATTTGTTTTGGTATCCATTTGTTTTATTCATCCCTTAGGTTATATTTTTTAAACTTATTTTTATAGTAATATGTAGGTTTTCTTATTTCTGATGTACTACGTATTATTTTTTCATCGTCTTTTTTATCAAGTGTTTATTTCTGTGTTTCTATTTTCTAAGTTTTCTTTATTAATTACTTCTTATTTTTCATTAATTTCTAATTTTTCTATATTTGTTAAGTTTTCTGTATAGGTTTCACTATCTTCCGAATCATAAATATCTGTTTCTTCAGCATCTATTGTATTTATTTCTATTTCATTATTTTCTAATTTTTCTTTAAATTGATTTATCTCAATTAATAAATTTTATTTTTTTATCCTTTTCATCTTTTTCTTTCTGTCTTTTTTCATACAGCTCTTTTAGCATTTGTAGTTCTTTTTCTATTCAGCAATCCTATTATTTTTAGTTTCTTCTATTTTTCGTATTTCTTCTGTAGTCTATTTTTCGTATTTCTTCTGTAGTCTATTTTTTATTTTATCTATTATTTTTCCTATCTATTTCTTTATTTTATTTTGTTATTCTTACCATAGTTGTTAATTTATATTCTTATTTTAATTCTTCTTTCTCTAACATTAAATATAAATGTTCACCTATTTTCTTATTTCTTCTTCCTAAATTAGAAAATAGTATTCTTATTTTTAATTCTTCGTAATTTTCATATGTTTTTTAATCTATTATAAATTCTTCTTTGTTCATTTTATCTACTTGATAATGTATAGATCATGTTGGTATATGTATTCTAGATTATCTATTTGTGATTCTAAATATAATATTTCTTCCTTTTGTGCTTTTATTGATTTTTGGCATACTCCAACAATCATGTTATATTGTAGTCTTTCTTTTCTTATTTTTAATTCTTTTCATTTTTCAGATATTATTTATTTTAGTTCTTTATATTTTTGGGATTTTGTTATGTTATTCATGTGTGCAATATTTATAATATTTTGATGGATACCGAAATCTGATTTTATCATAATTAGGTGGTATGTATCTCATTCTTCTAGATTTTAAATGGATTATTAATTTTGCCCCATTGCTAGATATTAAGGTAATTAAGTAAGCTAATCTATGGGGGTTTTCTTTTTTTTTATTTAACTTCTTATATTTTGAGTAGTAACTAGTTAAAATTTTTTTAATTTCTCAAAAAGCTTGTGTATTTTTAAATGGTCTTCTCATATTTACCAAATAAATAACAACATAGTTAACAAGATAACTTAATTAACAATTAAATTAACATTTCTAACATTTCTCATAATTAACACATATCTACTTGTACCTTTTTTTAAAAAAAATAACATACCTCTAATACCAATTGTAGGGGGTGCGGATAACTTGGGTTATTTGTGTGGTTAACTAGTAGATAACTAGTACTTACTAGTTCTATCATGTTAATTAAAATGTTATGTCATAGCATTCCTTAGTTATTTGTTTTAACCTTATTAATTCTTCTATATTATTTTTATGGTATACTATATGTTCCATATTTCTAGTTTTTATGTAGTCAAGTAGATTCTTTTTCATAAGTGTTTCTATTAATCTTATTTGCTCCATATCTTGTTTCCAATATTCTAAGTATTTGTAGTTTATCATTGTATCCTATAGTCATTGTAATACTGCAAATTTCTTTGAATAATTTATTCTAATTGTACTATATCTGATATTAAATTCTAGGTTATTTATTTCGTTAATTATCCTATCTTTTTCTTCTATGAATAATTCTATATCTTAATCATAATCTAAACTATCTTTATTCTAGTTGTTCCAAAGTTTTATCTATCTAAATAAATCTTTCTTTTAATTGTCTTCTTCCTCTTTTAAGCTGGTTTCTATAATTAATTTCTTCGTATAGCCAACTTTCTTTTTCTCTAATTCTTCTTATATATTCTAACATTTTTAATCTGTATAATATCCATCTGAATAATAACTATCTAAATATGAGCAGTAGCTTTCATTATATAAGTGTGGGTTTTCTATAGAACTTAACAACTCTTCATCTTCATCCTTAAAATTCCATATCTTTTCCCATATTATTTTCTTTACGTCTATGATTTCTATATCTCTAAGTATATATAAAACAAGTATTTTAAGATTATCTGTCATTTAGGCTTGATTAAATATTTTTTCATAATATTCTTCTATATTTTCATTAAGGTATTCTATGTATTTTATATTTTTAGTTCTCATATATTCTTCTAAATTTGTTTTCATTAGTTTTTCCATTAATTGTATATTTTTCATATCCGTTTTCCAATATTCGTAGTTTATCATGGTTGATGCGTAGGTTTGGCATGTAGGTATATGTAAGAGTAGGTAGGTAGGTGTGGTATGTAATTTATTCTAGTCATAATATATCTATCAAATATTTTTTTCCATAAGATCTTTTTTATATCTACTATTTCTGTATCCTAAAGTACATACAAAACAAGTATCTTAAATTTATTATCATTATATCGAATAAGTAGGTAGTCATTCTTTTTCATAAGATGCTATTTCAAAATATTCCTTTCAACTATATACATAACAAAATATGATCATCTTAGGTCACTATAAACTAGATTATTCTTAAATAACATGTTCTTCGGTCACTATTTGCATGGTAATCTGGATACTTTTTCCCTAAACAGCGCCTCTACTCTGGTTACTCCCCTATCACGACTTCTTTGCCTCACCGGTTTCACCTTTAGGATGGCATAGTTCTTGAAAATTTTTCTACTTTTCCACTTTGCTAATAAACTTCTTAAAATGCTATTCTTCGAATAATTCTACTATAAAGTAACTAACATGAGCTTATTTTATTATATCAAGATTGTCAGAATTTATGAATTTAGCTATTCATAATTATAAATGAAAATACATGTTCTGATAGATTTGATGAATCTGTGCTTTGTTCATCCATAGCTTTTCCTTAGAAATATATCTGTTTTTATTAAATATTCAAAAGTTGTATACAAGAGAGAAGGCTTGCTTTCATCACATGAAAGTCTTGCCTTTAGATTGTCGTATGGCTTACATATTTATAATCCTAAAAGATGGAAAAAACTATTCCTAACTTTACATCTGTCAAAAAAGTAAAAGACTAATAATGGTCCTATCTTTACATTTATCAAAAAAGTAAAAAGCAAATAATGGCAAGTGCCAAAAAACTAATAAATGATACAAGAAAAGTCAAAAAGGCTAGTCTAGAAATAGTAAATGCTATTAAATGTTTACATAATTTATGTATTTCATATTCCACAAAGTTTTCTTTTTACTCCATATGTCATTGTCATATTTCAATGCTTTGTCTTCTTTCTTTTATTATTTTTCATCGGTCAGTGTTGTTTTATATCTTTTGTCGTTCATCTCCTAGCTGGCATTCTTACATTCTTGGTTGATTTTTTCTTGTATTCTAGCTAGACTTCTGGAGTCACGTTATTTTCTCCATTGCATTTGGAGCATAGGTGGTATGGATATTTATGTCCTATCATTTTGCAATATCTTGTTAATAATTTTTCTGAAATAAATCTCTTCTTAATTGCTCTTGCAGTTGGTTGTTTTTCTGGATTGAATAGTGTCAAAATTCATTGTCTAGCTTCTTCCATATCTGACGATCGTAGCTCCCTTGAATTTGAATAAATTATTTGATGATCTCTTGAATAATAACTCCATATTGCGTTCCCATTTAGGTAGTTATTTGCTAATTCTTAAACAATTGAAGATATTCCATTAATTTGTTTATTTGCATAAAAATTAGGTATCTCAACTTTAGGTATCTCTGGCTATTGAAAAATATCTTCCGGTATAATCATATCTCTGGTTAATTACAACTTGTATAACTGGTTTAATTTAGTTATATAATATCTCTGCTGGTGCGGTATAAAAAATCATAAAAAATAGATTTCCTTTGATTATTTTCTTATAGGTGGCGAATGCTCTATATAATTCTGGTATAGCTGTTAGTTCATCTCCTTCTTGGGTATATACGGTATTTAATAATCCATAATTGAAACAAGTTTTAACTAATCTTGGGTTGATTTTCGGTAGTGCAATTAACTTGTTGTAACCTTGTAGTTTTTGGGTTATATAGTTTGTGTTTGGTTCTTGGATATTTGTAGCTCTGGGGTTAAGGTTTAAATAAGTCTGTATTTTGTGAATATTTTCTATGTATGCTCGAGTTATATGGCTATAGGCTTTTCAATCTTGGTTTAAACTTTCTCGAAATATGGTATTTTGTGGGGGTATAAACAAGGGGTCTTTTTGTGTTTTGGTATAAATGGTTTTTCAAATATCTTATTTATGTTCATGTTCTGATATCTTTGTCCACTAACTCCTTTGCTTGTACTTGCAATTGTAGATTGATGAACGTTATGAGTTTTATGGAGTGTCCCAACGTCTCCTTTTCGCTCTGGAATTTTATTGTCTTCCGATAAACATAGCTCTGCATACTGTTTAGTTATCTGAGTCATAGCTTCAGACTTCAGTTTAACTTCATTAGTCTTTAGCTTTTCTATATCACTACCCATACCGTCTACTTTAACTGAAAGTGTAGTTAGGGTTTTAAGTATCTTTTCTAAAGCATCATCATTATTATTTCATTCTGTGTAGCTTTGTCTTGATATGTAATCTGCAATAACATTCTTGTTAGCTTTGATTACTTCAATTGTAAATGTAAAATTTAATATGTTTAATACTAGTCTCCGAATTTCCTTTGTTGTAACTAAATTTTGCATTTTCTTTGTTAACCACCAACATACCTGTGTATTATCTGTTCGTACAATAAACTTGTTATATACAATATATGGCTTAAATGTTGATAAATATTTATATAATAAGCATAATTCTTTTTTATTTATCTCTCATTTTATTTCTGTTTCATTAAACATTCCTGAGTAGTATCTACAATGATGTTCTAATTTTTCTTCTTCATATCTATATTTAAGTACTTCTCCATAATTATATTCACTTGCGTCTGCTTCTACTATATATGTAAAAATTTTATTTTCATTTGGAAATTGTAATTTTGGAAATTTCTTACAAATTATTTTTATTTTCTGAACTTGTTTTTTATCTTCTTCGTTGTAATTATATTCTACATCCTTTTTAAATTTTTTCTATAATGGCTTTAGGTTATCTGCTAATTTTAGTATATATTCTCTTACTTGGTTTACTAATCCTAAAAATGATTGTAATTTCTTTTTTGTATCTAATTCTTCTTTCGAATTTATTATTTTTTGCACTATATGTTGTTGCATTTTTGTTCCACTTTTATCTATTTGTATTCCTAAAAACTTTATCTGATTTTTCATAATTTCGGCTTTATTTTCACTTAAACTTATTCCTGAATTTTCTATTATACCTGCAAATTGTTCTAGTAATTTTAAATGTTCCTCTTTAGTTTTTGTATATAATAGTATATAATCTATGTTTACTATCAATTAGGTAGTTGTTTAAAATAACTATCCATAAAGTCTTGATATCTACCTGGTGCATTTTAATATCCAAATGGTAACACATTATATTCATAAAATCCTTGTGGTACTGTAAATGCAGTTAATTTTTTAGATTCTTCTTCTAGCTTTAAATGGTAAAATCCTGATTTACAATCGAACTTACTAAAATAATTATATCCTTGTGTTTGTCTTATTTTTAATATCTTATTTGGCATTGGATAATTATATGTCATAGTTTTTGCATTTAGGTTTCTATAATCAATAATCATTCTACTTTTTCCTCTTTTTTGTTCACTATGTTTATTTACTATAAATACTGGACTATGGTGTTTACTATTGCTTTTTTGTACGTATTGTTTTTCTATAATTCATCTATATGCATTTTAAATTCTTTTAAATCATCAAAGTTATATGTTAATGGTTTTTGGGTTATTCTACTATTTTTATCTATTAGATTAAATTTACAATAGTCTTATGTTTTTCCTATCTTTTTAATGGATCTTCCCTATATAGTTGTCTTTAGTTTTTCTTTATCACTTCTATCTTATCTATTGAAAATATAGTTATTTCTTCTTTTTTTATTAAAAATATAACTAGTTCTATTGTGTATTCAGTATTTTTTATATTTACTAATTTTTGAGTGATTTTTTCACTTCCTTTTATCCAATTAGTTTTCTTTCTTATTTTATTAATAACTCTTTTTGCTCTTACCTTTTGTTTACATGGTGTTGTAAACCACCAGTGTGTTTTAATTATTATATATGGGTGTAGTTTATCTAAAAATGACATTCCTAAAAGCATATCTTTTGATGTTAGTTCATAATTATAGATCTCTTCTATTGTTAATATCTTAGCTCATACTTGTATTTTTACATTTCTAGCTTTATAGGTAATTAAACTTCCTTCATTATTAAATCCTTTTACTACTATTGGTGTTTTTATCTTATCCCATTTGTCTTCTGGTAAATAATTATATCTACATAAGTTGGCTTATGCTCCTGTATCTATCATTGGTGTATAATATCTATTATAATATCCTTCTACTATTATTTTCATAAGTACATATATTTTCATATCATGTCAAAGCTCGTTTTATTATTAATTTTTCTCTATTATAGGTTATGGTTATTTGTGTATGTTCTATATTGTAAGGTTTTACTTGTTCTAACCATTTTATTCCTAATATTATGTCTGCTTTTTGCATATCTTTCTTTATTTTAAATTATATTTTTATTTTTCTAACTCCTATTATTATTTCCTTTTCTGTTGTATCTTTATTATTTATTAAACTTTTTGGTTGATCAGGGCATATATTACTATTAGATTTTATTTCTTCATTTTTTACTAGATATTTTGCTATATAATTTTCTTCTTGTCCTGTATTTAGAAGTATTAAATATTTTTTCATTTATTGTTCCCGTTATATAATATTGAGTTAAATTAACTGTTGAAGTTATTTCATAATTTGTTCTTTTCGATGATCCTGATGATTTTGATTTTTCAAAAACTATTTTTTTTGTTGTACTTATTGTATCATTTATTATTTCTAAATCTTCTTCTATATCCATGTCTTTGTAACTATAATCATTGTTATCAATTATTTTTACAAATTGTTCAAAAGGACTTTCTATTTGTATTTTATTAATTTTATTTTTTTCTATTATTTTATGTTTTATTGTTAATACATGTAGGTTTTTACATCTTGTTATAAATATTTTACTTCCTAGGGTTAGTTCTATTCCTAATACTTTCTAATGTAATACTAATGATTTATCTATGTTTTTATTTGTTATTGCCGCTGAATAATTCGCACTTATTGTGAATTTAAATTTGTAATATATTAAACTTCCTCTTATGGTAATTATTATACTTTTTTCTATAGGTTTTATAATTTTATCATCTGCTAAATATAATTCTATTGGTGTATCTATTCCTTCTCTAAAAAATGTTTTTATTAATATCTCTGTTCCACCAAGGTGTACGTATTTTATTGGGTCTTTACTTTTTATATCGTTTATTTCTTTATTAATTATTCTTTTTGTTACTAGTGGTATACTAGCTCTATCTTTTGCATATCTACATTCTATTACATTTTCTTTTTGGCTTACTACGTAGCATTCTTCTGTTCGTCTGCTAAATATGTTTTTCATTATTGGTGTTTTAAATATTTTTTCTACACTTAAATCTAATTCTTTTTCTTTTATCTCGTCAAATATGTTATTATCAAATATTATTTTCTGATCTGTTCCTTGTTCATTTAAATATTCTTCCTGTGTTATTATTTTTATATCTTCTTCAGTCATTTGATTCATCTAATTCACTATCTATTTCATTATCTGTTTCATTTTTCGAAATTTCGTATATACTATCTTCACTTTCTAATTCGTAATCTATATAATCTATTTGCATATATTCTTCATTTTCTATCTTTATTTCTGATATTTGTTTCTTTTCTGGGTCTTTAGGCATTGTACAAAATCTAGCTAAATGTCCAAGTTTGCCACAATTATAACAAGTACATTCTTTTATAGATTTCTTTCTCCTATATGGACTTTTATATTTATAATATTTTATATAATATCTTTTTCTTGGTTTCTTATACTTATATTTTAATTTTTTGTATTTTTTATATTTCTTATGTCTTTTTCTTTTCTTATAATATCTTTCTTCACATCCAAATTGAGGTGTTATTTTATCCTTGCAACATGCTAAATTTCTTATTAATGTTTTTTTTTCATTTTCATTTCTTCTCTGTATTTTTCACATAAATTTCTATACCATTGTTGTAGAAATTTTATTTTTGCTCCTAGAGTATCTACTATGTTTGCTTCATCCCAACTCTTATTATTTTAAAACTAAATGGTTCAGGTAATTTACTAAAATATAATCTTCTCACTTCTTTACTTTCTTCTTTATTATATGTTCCCTTATAGTAGCATTCTTTAAATGTACACGTATATTCATCTATATAACACATATTATATATTGCTAGTTTTAACATTAAATTCCTATTTGTATATTTTTCTTTGTTTTGTTCTTCTTCTTCTTCTTCTATCATCATACTACTAAATTCATCTTTTATAGTCATTTCATATTTTTTCAATATGTCTATAGGGTGTTAGTTTAGTACTGTTGTTCCTTCTGTTTTTTTATCATTCCTTAATACCTTTTTACTATCTTCAGTTAAATTTAAAAACCATAATTTTTCTGTTCCTATTAGTGTTTTTTCTATATATTCTGGTGTATCTATTGCATTTATACCATTGTCTAATAATTTTTTTGTTATATATCCTATCCATAATTGTATCGTTTTAACTACATCTATTACACAGTCTAAGTCTAAGAAGTTATAATTTCTTATTAATTATTTGTTTTGGTGTCCATTTGTTATATTCATCCCTTAGGTTATATTTTTTAAACTTATTTTTATAGTAATATGTAGGTTTTCTTATTTCTGATGTACTAGGTATTATTTTTTTCATCGTCTTTTTTATCAAGAGTGTTTATTTCTGTGTTTCTATTTTCTAAGTTTTCTTTATTAATTACTTCTTGTTTTTCATTAATATTTAACTTTTCTATATTTGTTAAGATTTCTTTATATGTTTTACTATTTTCTGAATCATAATTATTTGTTTCTTCAGCATCTATTGTATTTATTTCTATTTCATTATTTTCTAATTTTTCTTTAAATTGATTTATCTCAATTAATAATTTTTGTTCTTTATCCTTTTCTTCTTTTTCTTTCTGTCTTTTTTCATGCAATTCTTTTATCATTTGTAGTTATTTTTCTAATTCAGCAATCCTATTATTTTTAGTTTCTTCTATTTTTTGTTTTTCTTCTGTAGTCTGTTGTTTTATTTTATCTATTTATATTTTTCTATCTATTTCTTATTTTTCTTTTGCTATTCTTACCATAGCTGTTAATTTATCTTTTAATTTTAATTCTTCTTTTTCTAACATTAAATATAAATGGTCACCTATTTTGTTATATCTTCTCCCTAAATTAGAAAATACTATTCTTATTTATACTCCTTCATGGCTTTCATATGTTTTTTCATATATTATAAATTCTTCTTTGTTCATTTTATCTACTTGATAGTGTATAGATCATGTTGATATATGTATTCTAGACTATCTTTTTGTGATTCTAAATATGATATTTCTTCCTTTTGTGCTTTTATTGATTTTTGGCATACTCCAACAATCATGTTATATTGTAGTCTTTCTTTTCTTATTTTTAATTCTTTTCGTTTTTCAGATATTATTTGTTTTAGTTCTTCATATTTTTAGGATTTTGTTATGTTATTCATCTGTAAAATATTTATAATATTTTGGTGGATACCGAAATCTGATTTTATCATAATTAGGTGGTATATATCTCATTTTTTTAGATTTTAAATGAATTATTAATTTTGTCTCATTGCTAGTTATTAAGGTAATTAAGTAAGCTAATCTATGGGGGTTTCCTTTTGTTTTATTTAACTTCTTATATTCTGAGTAGTAACTAGTTAAAATTCTTTTAATTTCACAAAAAGCTTGTATATTTTTAAATGGTCTTCTCATATTTAACAAATAAATAACAACATAGTTTACAAGATAACATAATTAACAATTAAATTAACATTTCTAACATTTCTTATAATTAACACATATCTACTTGTAATTTTTTTTTTATATAACAGTATCAAGTTTTAGTAAAATCAAATGTTTGGAAGGTGATATCATGATAGGAACTAATCAATCCGCAAAAAAAGAAGAAGCTAGCATCTAACATAAAGGGGAAGGGAATATCAGCAAATATAGAGCATATAATATTTTAGCAATTTAAGAAGGAAAACAGTGAGGATATAAGAGAATAAAAGTATACTCACCAGGAAAAAAATTTTCAAAAATGCAATGACATAATACTAATATTTTACTGTGTATTTTAAGACAATAACTTTGCAAGATCTATGAATACATAGTATGCTAACTTCAAATCTCTAATGGTCTCTGAAATTTTACTTATCCAAATCAAAGAGGCATAGCTAAGATCTATCCATTTTCTTAAATGTTTTTATAAAGAATAGAACTTTCGAAAAAATTTCCCTTAGAAAGTGCAGGTTGAAGTTGATAGAGAATTGGACATGAAGATACGAAAGCATATGCACATAGAAAATTCACTTCAATGCTCGTTTTCAAAAGCTTTATCCTTTTTCTCAACAATATAAATGTAGGTTTAAACTATTTTCTGGTAATTATAATCAATTTCTCCCAATAAAAATAATTCACCTAGTGAAAAAACATTAACTTCATGTAGGGCCGCAATATTTACACAACAATTGTGTATAAAACAAAATAGTGTAGGTAAACTCAAGTGTTTTGCATTTGGATTATGCTAAAAAGTGTGAAACAACATGTCGTTCACCATCAAGATCTCGTATTGCTTTTGAAGAAAGACGAATAAATTCTTTGAGCGATTTAAAATAAGATCAATTCTTTAATGCACAACTAAAAGATGCTGTTCTTCTTGGATTAAAAAGCGATCATACAAACAGATTTACGTTTAAATTTTTAAATACTCATAGAAATCACAACAACTACTGTACCACACCAACGCATATACACACAATTTCTATTTAGTATTTAAGAACATAGTGTTATAGATGAGCATTGCATATACACTTTTAAAGTTTGTATTTACTTCATAGGCCACTGAGATGATTCATGGCTCCTTAGAGGAACAAATCATATTTCCATAATGCCCTTGTCTAAATAGACATACTATATTATAAGCTATTTGAAATTGTATTTAATATTAAATTCATGTTTTCTTTCGAATAAAAGATTCTTTTCTCCATCATAAAATTAAGATTAGCTATAACTGACAGATTTTTAGGCACTTCAATTAAAAGTCAAAGTTACAATATATTTAACAATCTAACACGCCGTTCGTTGCCTCTAAATTCTTCAACTAATATTTTATTATGATAAGAGAGTATCATTTTGTGACTCAAGAAGACAAGAAGACTACATAAATGGATGAAAAACTTCATATCTACGCAATTTCATTTCCTCTTTATCCACAACCAACATAAATAATATATTCGACGTTACATGAGGCAGCAGTGCCATATAGATCCCACCATCATTTTTCTATTCTTTAGCTTTAATAGAATACTTCACAACTTTTCCTACCACTAGCTATGTTGATCCGGTCCCTAACTAACAGATTCAGTTGATAGTGTCGTTGGAGACCAGGATTATTTATTCTTGCATGCTAACATCAACATATCATGAATTATCAATAATGGAACTATAAAGAATTATCTAATCTTGCATGATAATTTTCTCTTATAATAAAAAATAAGAGCAAAACGACACTATCATAATTTAATTAGAGGAGAAAATATGTACAATTCATGAAATAATCCTAAAAATGTTAGTAGAACAAATGAATGAGTTCTAGAAAATTGCACGCGTGGTATATGTGGTAAGACGGTGATGAAGATTGACAACTTCATTAATAATTTCTTCAGCAATTTTACCATAAAATCTATCTAAATAACTGCACGACAAGCCCACCAACTTAGGGACTTGGTCCCTAACTAACATATTCAGTAATGAACAAGATTAAACAAAAAATGCAACGTAAAACAAATAATTTACGTACAATATTTATGTAGAAACCTCTTTGCTCAAGGTATTAAAATCAAGACCTATCTCATAAGATTTTCAACCACTTTTCTATCTTCAAGCAAACTCAAATATAGACTAACTCTATTGCACCCACTAAAACAGCTAACTCTAACTGAATCAATAATAGGCTAACTCTAGCCTCAATGTCAACTAGCTCTAGCTAAGTCAACACACAAGAAAAGAACAAACAATGTGGAAACCTACAACTATGGACTAGAGCAGTAGGTAGCATTTACAAATCACTAAACAAAGACTCAAATACAACACGGGCTTAAGACAAAAGTAGCTACTAAGAAGGTTCCTATTGTAAGTGAGGCTTTGGTTCAAAGATTAGCTTCAAGATAGATTTAATGTTCTTTGTATATGGACGCTTAGGTTTTTGTGTTGTAACATGTTGTATATATATGAGACAAGAAAACCTAGGACTCTTTTATGGATAGAGAAAAAAGGTGTTGCAGCTTCGCCATTAAATTTCTACCATCCAATACTTTTTTCAACTATAATGCTGACTTGATACATAAGGAATAGATTCGGTGAACATGGTCCCTGAGTAGTTGTAATTTTATAATTAGGAGGTTGTCCCTGGGTTTGCATGTACCAAGTCCAAAGGTTGGTTTGTCAATCATCAAAACTAAGGACTTAACAATTTCTCCTTTTTTAATGATAACAAAGTAACACGACCTGACCCGGGGCTTGTTGAAATGGGCATCTCAAGTCTAACCAAGACCGGAGACCACCCCTGATACCCAACCCAACCAACCTACGCTTATCCTGAGTCAGATAAATTTCGAATATATAACAAGATAGCATTATTGAGTAATCCAAGACTCTGAGATAGTTCTATGACTGTAACCACCCAAACGAGTCTAACCATCTAATACCAGCCAATAACCATAACCAAACCAAACCATAACAATAACCAAACCAAGTTCCATAACATAACACAAAAGGATGGAACAGTGAGAAATTTAGTCTAACGGTATCAGCCCCAATACCAATGCCAATACTAAGGTTGACACCAATACTGATCCCGCCCATACCAATCTATAGTAGTTCCACAAAAGCCTCTAACCAAAAGAAAACCAATATCTAATTGGGACATGCCCCCAACCATAGCCTAAACCAATATCCATAAATAAACTAAAGTGTGTAAAAACATCCATGAACATGAAATGGGGCCTTCTAGAATATGGAAGCTCACCACTTTAATCTAGTAGCTGATCCCTAATTCAAGCACTAAGCAGGAGGAGCAGAATGATCGATCCCTGCATTGCGTGGGGATACAACCGCTCGAGGATGGGTCAGCGGGTGAACGCTGGCAAGTACTCAGGATAAGGATCAAATAATTCCATCCAATAAAACCAAGTAAACCAACCATATGCATATAAACCATACATATAATATATATAACTATGTCCAGAAAAAAAATCGGGTTTAGCATACATTTGAAATCATTAACCTGGGTATGTGTAGAGTAACCATCTTAGAACCATTCATGGGCTATATGGATCCAGTGTAACCCTATGAATAGGCCCTGATGATTGTATCCGCACAAATTAGAGATACTATAAGAGTCCTTCGCTCTTCATGATATATATGTGCAGTGTACTTAGAGGATTTCCATGTTCCTCATAGTATCATATATGGTCGCTATGATCAACCCCTTAGGTTAGAAAACATAAGTTTCTAGTGCCCGTCCATTGGACTCACACCTTCACGATTTGCTATCACACCCTGCCATTATTTCCCAATTAAAACTATTTCCAACATACCAAACCATTATTCTAGCTTGCAAGCGATGTCCTTAGCCAACCTTTGTATGTAGAGGGATTTCCATGTGCGTATAGATTAAATTATCAAGTTAACTTGGAGGATTCTCATGTACCTCTTAAGTGTTCCATTATTAAGTTTTCTTGGGAGAATCCCATGTACCTCACAAGTTGTTCATTAAAATCTTTACTAGAGGGATTCCCTTATACCTCACAAGGAAGTTTATTTAACCATAACCATGACCACCAAACCCTACCATTTAATCATTCCAAAATATTTAAACCATTTATACCATTTAGGGTTTTATTACCAAACCATACCATGCAATAGTTCCACTAAAAGTCCAATAATATAGTAAAAGCATTATCATAGGTATTTCATCATATATGTTGGGGCATAGTTTTTCCAAAACCAATTCAAATTACTAGATAACAATTCCAATTCAACCCATTAACTAAAATACCATTAAATATGTAAGAATATAATTAAAATAAAGGAAAACCATAACCAAGCATTTAATACTAAAACCTAACATATATTTGAAAACCCCAAAATCATACAATAATCATGCCATAAAAACATTGTATAAATCATGCCTTTAGTTTGAACTAACAATGAGGGGGAAGTATCTTGGCTTAAATTGAGAAAATAATGGAGAGAAATCACCAAGACAAGCCCCAATTTGATCACCTTAGTGAAACCCTAGCCTTCCTTTACCCAAAAGTTTTAGAGATAATTATAGAGTGTTTAAGAGGGTTTTCTAAGTGTTTAATTATAGAATAATAGGTTAAATATCCTCCCAAGTGGTTTAGAAGTTGTGGCGCCTTAATAGGTTAAGTAGAGAAATATCCAGATTGCCCTCACTTAAACTGCATAAAAATTTCATCATAGGGTACGACTATACCATACCGGTCGTACCTTCCAATACTAGTAGTACCCACCACTCGTACCCTGGGCCTCCTCCTTGGACCCAACATTATCCAATATATGATTTACCCAAATTAAGTTGTACCCAAGTATATGACTAGTACTCTTAACCCGTACCCCTGGTAGAATAGAATCACAAGAGGTTTGAACACTATCAACTATACAAGTCCATGGTAAGACTCGTACCCTAGCTTATGGCTCATGGTGAGCCATACATACTTAGATCCAAGTTATTTTACTGAGTCTTATATTAAGTAAAGGAAAAACCCATACCAAACGACCCATATCCAACCATACGACTCATACCAACCTAAGTAATACCTATTTCAGAAACTAATTCAACCCACCAACCAACACTGGTTAGTATACGACTAAGGCATACCACTCGTACCCCATTATACGATGGGTACCCACTAGTTGTATGTTGTCCAGAACCCAGAAATCTAGAAAATTTTCTAAGGGTCCCAAACCCAGGGTGTTTAATAAATCCATACTTATCTTATTACAAAATCACAAGCTTTTCCCCCCTATTAGTTACCTATGATAGTTCCCCTTAAGACACGTACCTACTAAAAAAGTAAGCACAAGGGACCTGGTCCCCAAAAATAATCATGTTCCCTTATGTACAAGGACCTGGTACCTGAATTATTATATATATATATATGCCTCATCTTTTCTCTTTTGATATCATCAATGAAATAAAATAGTAAAGCACATAAAATATAAGCACAAATGTTAACTCATGATCATTGAGGCTACACTGACATAAGTAAAGAAAATTAGCAAAAGAGAGAAGACGAAAGCATCAAGACTTAAAATATTTAATAATCATAAAGTAAAGCATCATACAATATTTAGAACAAAAGCATAAAAAAAACAAGTACAAGGTAAGCACCACAACGACAGTAAAAATATAGGGATTAAAAGAGGAGACTTAAAAAAATGAGCATATGACTACAGTACACAGTGAGGACTACATTTGGTAGACATCAAGTAGAAGGGATAGAAGGAGAAGCAAAAAATTAGCGAAGAAGGTTTGGTAGATATTAAGTAGAAGGGCTAGAAGGAGGAGCAAAAAATTGGCGAAGAAGGAGAGTCATTCATTCATTCTTAGTCATGTGATCTTCAGGAGTTTTTGAGTTAGGTCCTTAACCCATAGGATATTATGATGATGAGATGGTGCTTGGCAAGACCGAATGATATTATGATAATATTGATACCCATTAAGGATGAAGGATGTTATAATGATATTAATATTCGACAAGGCCGAAGGATGATTATATTGATTGTGTGCCTTGAATTCATCCTTGAAAGTGGATCACCTATCACCAGTATGCACTCATGTCTATCAACTGATATGGGATAAATGCATAGAAATAGGTGATGACTATGTCTTGTGTTGTTGTATGGTAATTAAACCTTTTTAGCCTGGGATGGTGGGGGTATGCATAGGATTGGATAAGTATTTAGTTGTCTGAAATAGCTGGTTATTAACGCTATTATTAATATTTTTACTATCATTGTTATGATCATTATTATGACCAATTTATGATAGATTAGTCATTGATTTGGTATCAAGATTTGAGATATGTTTTTTTCCTCTTTTATCTTACGATTGCATTATTATGCATGACTATTTCATATCTAGTCATATGGATTAGAAACCCGGAGAATGATAGTACTAAATCCTGATAGAAATATAACAATCTTAAAATAAGGGTGTGATGATTTAGGTTATGCTTTGATTTGACCTCATATCTATATGTATATATATATATATCTAGCTATATATAGCTATGGTACTACCGTATTTCCTTTCCTTAAATTGTTCATATTGTATATTTAAGTCTTGGCCTTGTATATTACTATATATATTCTTCTTTTGCCCTTTATTCATATATTGGTTGAGGATATACGGTATGGTGTTGATATTCATGACTATGGTCAGAATAGGATAGTTTATCCTTGGTACTTCCTTAGTCTTATTATGTTATACTCTTGGACATGAATAGGATAATGGTTCCTTATTGTCTCATTGGCTTCTTATATGATTTATGGACTCTTGGGAGTAATTTCTAATTTGTTTATATGTTCTATATATCTACTTTATCTTTGGAGCTCAGTTGGCAGTTGTCTACTGAGTACCATTCATTTAGTACTTATACTATACTTTAGTAGCCTGCAAATCATAGTAAGGGTTATCACCATTGATGTGTATGTCGTACAGAGAAGCCAAGGTTTGAAGAATGAAAGTGAGCTCCTAATATTTGGAGTATTACTTACCTCCCTATTATGTATTAGACTAGTCTCTATATTGTATTTGGAGATAATTTGTATCACTATAATTCCTTTGATATTTCACTTTTGAACTTTTATTATATTATTAGAAGCTCTTGTACTGATGCCACCAAGTTTTGGAATTTCATTATGTATTTGATTCTCTTATGTCATTTATTTTGCATCCTTTTTATATATTATTGATTAGTTCGTTACTATTCGTTCTAGGCTTTGGGGATTGGGTTGCCTACTGGTGGATTGTGGTAGGTGCCATCATGACTTGAGAATTTGGGTCATAACAAATTGGTATCGGAGCCTAGGTTTCACCAGTATATTGGTACAAGAGCTAAGTATTAGTAGAGTCCATTGGATCGATATGAAGACGTCCGTAACCTATCTTCGGGAGGCTACAGTGACATTCTTAGGAAATTTATTTCTTGACTCCTTGTTGTGTGTCTACATTTCTATGAGCCTCAAACATATTCTTTGACTTAATTTTGTCCCTAATAAATAATGCAAGATGGTCTGAAGATGTGGATGAGTATTCAAAGCATATTTCTAGAGTTTTAACACAATGTTAGACTAGAGAATCAAAGATGGATATTGAAGGTCTTCAACGTTAGCTAACAGGATTTGGGGCCAGCTTAGGCTCTAGTTAAGCTCATGACTACTTTATCACCTAGAGGTTCAGCATTGGTGATCTGAGTTATATTGTAGATCATTTCCATCCATGGATGATATTTAATTTATCAAGCTATTTCCAAACCAGAGTTGGGTCAATTGGTGTTCGTCAGGATTTTATTTCTAAGTACAAGATTGGATTTCTCGAGTGGGCCAAACTTATTCTTATGTTATATCCTTCTTAGTAGGACATTGGTGCATTGATGTGTTAGAGAAGGAGTACTACCACTCTATTTAGTGTTGGGGCATATGATAGCAAAATGGGTCTTTCTTTTCTTAGGTTGTAGTTTATGCGAGGGCCATAAAGAGAGCATTTTTTAAGACTTATGAAGGTGGAATCAAGAAGCCATGCCACCAGTATGGTGCTATTAGTATTTCATCTGAGAGCTTATTTTAGTTGTGGTGAGATAATACATTGGTTCAGAGAGTGCTCCATATGTGAGTTAGTGATCGGACAGGGTTAGCACGTGTTACCTTCCAACCTAGAGTTTTTGAGAGAGGCTATGATTGAGGGGAGAATGGACATGCTACAAGAATTTACTCTTAATGTCAGTTGGCTAGACATTTGGTCTCATTTTGTGTTCTCACTATGATTAGTGCTTTAGGATTTTGCTATGACTGCCGAGAGATCGGCTACTGATCTAGAGAGTGTCCCTGATATGGGATTGCTGGTCTTTCAGCTCATTCAAATCAACCTCGTGATGTTGTGGCATCTTCAGTTAGAGATAGTACGATTGGCGCCTCAGTTGATGATTTAGTCGATCAATCTGAGTTTAAACCTGTTTAGATTTATTCTCCTTATGCCTATTAAGCATGTGATAGCGAATTTTACCATGTTAGGTTTGTTTTTATTTCCTGTATTTATCTTTTATTATGTGTATTGAGGTTTTCATACCTATTGAGGATTATAGTCCTTGATGAGTTCATATTGTTTATTTTGTACCTTGTTATTAAATTCATGACTATGTGACTACTCCATGGTTTATTTCTTTTAGTAGTGGATGTAGTAAATTTGTATTGATATTTTCTCCCTATGGGTGTAGCTTTTGGGTTCAACTCCCATTTACCTTGGCATATTGGCCTTATTATGGACCTTGTACATGATATTGATGTTCATTTTGGTACCGCTTATTCATTATATTGATGTTGATATTATTGTTACTATTGCTATCACTTCTTTAGGTTATTGATATTGTTGATATTATTACTTGATTTAATTGATCCTTATAGGGTAGTTGTATTGTAACGCCCTGAATCTGGTACCCGGAATGCTATACGGTGCTCATGACTTCGAAGGACCACAAGCTAACCCATGACTGATATCTGTAAACTGAGCACTGAATAATAGTAATAATATTGTAAATGTGGAAACATGAACTGAAAGGCCATAAGATTCAATAGTAATACACAACTGAAAAAAATGGTATAATAATACCAAAACTACTGAGATAATTGTCTGAATATACTGTAGTTTGAAAGCCTCTAAATTGTCTGAATAAGGAGTTGATGGGACATGTCCCCAAATAACTTCAACTACTGTAATAAATTAAAAATTGAAATAGTAATGTGATCATCATGTTCTCGAAGGATGAGGACTCACTGCTAACTCTGATCGCTGAATTGGAATGCTACTGGTTCTCTGGAGCTCGTGCTTCTAAACCTATGGTATAAGACACCATAGCATAAATACGTCAGTACTTTGAATGTACTGGTATGCAAGCGAGGTAGGCTAAAATGCAATAGGTTAATATGCGTAAACAATACTAACTGACTGACTGACATGAACATAAGAATACATACATGCATACATAACTATAACTGACATCGTGATAGAACTGAATGCTAAGTTCTGACTACTGAGTTTACTAATAATATAGAATTACTGATATCTGAGGGACTGATACTAAGCTACTGATGCATGAATAACTATTTTTGATAGTTCTGATTATAAAGAACTGGTCTGGTTGACTGTGTCTAACAGTCCTGAAGCTGAATATTGATAACATGAGTTCTGATAACTGATATAATTAATAATATGAGTAACTGTATCTGACAGTCCTAAATCTAATGGAACTAGCTGAGTTCCATACTATATCTGAGTAACTAAATCTGAGATCAGTCCTATCTGGCGGGTGATCTCTAAATCTGATGATACCGTTACTGTTTGACCATAGTTGAGATCATTCATGTCTAATGGGTGATCCCAGAGTCTATTTATAATGATAAGGAGTGGTTGTATCTGACAGTCTTAAATCGATACTACTGAGCTGAATTGACTGTATCTGACAGTCCTGATTCTGTAACTGAAACTGTGGGATGTATTTCTCTAACCGACATGCCCCATACTAAGCTAACTGGGGTCCAACCTATAACCCCAGCTGGAAGGGTGTCAGTACCGAGCCACTGGTAAAGACAACAACTATAGATTCAGTCCTAATCTAGCGGGTAACCCCTAGGATCAGTCCTATACATTTAAATGTGCTAATGGGTGATCCCTGAGTATGTCAGTCCTATCTAATGGGTAACATCTCATACCTACACTGGCTACGCAGTTCTAGAACTTAGGAATTTCTTTTAGGGATCTCAGTCCTATCTAGCAGGTGAGTCTTCATCCCTAGGCTCGCTCGGTGCTGAATCCTACTCCCATCTGAAAGACTCTAAACCGATTAACTAAGATGAATTGATTAACTGAACTGAACTGATTAGCTAAACTAAACTGATACTAGTGGTATTGTTTAGTGAAGCTAAACTAAATTTACTGAGTGTCATTGACTGACGGAATGTACTGAGTTCTGAGGACTAATTGAGAATACTGAAGTTACTAAGATTGACTGGGAATACTGAGGTTACTGAGATTATTGAGTACTAAGATCACTGAGATTTTTGAGATTTCCTGAGTCACATGACTAACTGAGTTATATGGATCATAGCTTGATTGAGGAGATCGTGAAAACAATACATGGCTCTTGGCACACAATTAAATGTTCGGGTACAAGTACCCCCAGGAATCGATGAGAAGAAACTGATATAGCAGGGCTTACTTGAACACATGACCAACAACACAATTCATAATTCATATATTGAATCACTTCATCAAACATGTGATATGCTTAAGCTTGTACATACATGGGGATTTTATGATATCATACTAGTTGAGCATTGTTCCTTCATATCGGCATTTAATCAAACACATGATAGGCATAATATATGTAGACACCATTATACAACAATTACACATCATGATTCAACATCTAATTTCATCATCCTAGGATTTAATCATAGGTTCACATGAATATACATCTATACAAATCAATTCCACATAAGATTAATCACCCAACATGGATTTGAATTCAATTGATCATTCTCAACATAAACAAAACAAACCCAAGATAAAATTCATAAAGAAATCCATAAACTTAAACTTAGAAAAGAGATTCTTGGGCTTCATGGATGAAAGGAGTCCATGAATGAACACTACGCATACCTTAGCTTGTGATTCTACAAAGACCGACGGAGAGAATCTTGAAATTTGATGGTGAATTCCCTTGGAATTAAACCTTCTATGAAAACCCTAAGGCTTGTTCTTGAGAGTTTTTGAGAGTAATTGAGTATAAGTTGCTGAATTATGGCCAAATCTCGTGTTATAAGGCTTATATAGGGTAGAAAATTAACCCTTTTAACCCTAGAACACGTATTTCATTTTAAAGAAAATTTCTCAATTTTCATCCTTAGCGCGATGCGCCACTATCGCGCCAAGTCACTAGAAAGTGACAAATGGGAAATTGCACGGTGGCACGATGCGGAGCTATCACGTTGCCACCTTGTCTAAGACTTAAAAGTTTGGCATGACGTGCCACTATTGTGGAGCAACACTGGAAATTGACAATTATTTGAGCTATCTCCGTGACGTGCTGAAGGCTCAGGTGATACACTGTCTCACTAAAAAGGCTCTAGCTCTTCACCCGGGTGTCGAATTTGGGAGAATTTGGCATCAATAGAATGCCTATTGAATTTTCCACATAACAAAAAAGGTGAAAATCTTAAAAATATCATATGTACAAAAGTGGATTCATCTTTCAAAGAAAGCTTCTAATATTCTTGGAAAAAATTTTCAAGCTAGGAAAAGTACGGGTATTACATGTATAAAGTAGTGTTATTGGTCAGAATTTCATTCCTTATGAATTTTATTCATTGTCTTAGGTTGATATAGCCTGATTTGATGATTTCTTTCACATAATGTGGGAAGGTTGATTGTTTTTCCTTTTGGTTAGCTGTGTTAGATTGATTCTAGAATATATTATGGTATCAAATGTAAGTTAACCTGCTGTGGTTCCGTATGGTTCTTAAGTTGTTAATTTATCTATATTATTCATCATTGAGTTTGAGATTCTTAGAATTGCCTCTTGAGTTGTGAAGGTTTTTATATTGAATAGCCTTATCTATATAGCCTATTTTTTAACTTGACCAGTTTTGGATCCATTCTTTGTTTGTGGCTATTTTATCGCTCGATAATGGGTTTTATATTGATGATTAGGATATCATAGATTCCTCTCTTATATTGGTTGGGTTATTTCCTTATGATGGTTTCCCCATGTTATTAGTGTGGAGGTTGGATACTCCTTTCTTACTATGATGTTGTATTGTCTAGTGGAGTTGGAGAGTTAGAGGTAGGTGGCCTTTCCTGTGATTGCTTCTTAACTTGGCAATGTGGAAATTCTTTATCTTGAGATATTAATTTTCTGGTGGTGGTCTTGACTTTGACCTTGGTTTTAAGATTGGCATATTTCTTCTTCAATGATGTAATTCTTGGCTAGATCGAGTAATGATTGTCCTTCTTGGGTAGATTCAGGAAATCCCCATTTTAGAGATTGTTTGGCCTAATAAGGCTTGGTGTGGTATTTCTCCTCGATGATATAAGTTTACGGCTATTTCTTCCTGAGATAGAGTGTTGGATTGGTTATTTTCTAGCTTGAGTGCATTTCTCTAAGTTGCTAGAGTATTTATCTTTTTTGGTGTGGTTTGCAACCTTGGGGAGTTTTTGAGTATATTTTAATAGGTCATACCTTCCAGTGGATATGGAGTGGGTTATTTGTATTTTTAATCGGTGATTTATCCTTTGTCTTGGTTTTTATTCTGTGGTTATATTTTATACCCTCCAGCTAATATAGAGTTGGTTGTTTGTGTTTTTAGTTGATGGTTATCCCTATGATGATTTTGGTTCTTCAGACGTCTCTATTGTGGAGTGGTATGATTTATCCTAGATATGTCAGATAAGAATGTTAAAGTCAATTGAAGTAATTGGCATTGGTATAGACTTATAAGCTCAGTTTATGGTTTGAAATTTGATTTGGAGCATGAATGTCTACCCGTCTCTAGGTCTGGTTTGGGTAGTTGAGACCGAGAGATTTAGCTTCGTGTTTAAATTTTCCTCAGTCAGAATTTCATTAATAGGCTGGTTGAGCCTACTCCGTGATTGCTTATTCGGTTTTCTCTACATCAGTTGAATTATAGTTGATATATGTTTAGATGTTAACCTATGGACCTGGCATTGGTTTTTTCAGTTTTGATCACAAGTTTTCAGTCTTCTTTGGAAATTTAGGATGATATACTCTGTTGGAGTAGTATACTTGAGTTGGATTTAATATGGTTCCATCCTTGGTTGATAGGACATCCTAGAACGGATAGTCCAGTGATGAGTTATTATGTCTTGAACTTTTGGATTTGAGATTGATTTTCATCAAGACTGGTTATAGCATTGTCATTAGTTATATGCCTTGACTATCTCCATTTGTGTGCCCAGACAACACCTTATAGGCTTATTCTCATATTTATTATATGGACTATCAGTATGCCAATTTTGGTTCTTCGAGTTCTCTGTGATGAGATTGCACGGATGAGACTCATGTTATTTTTCCTCCTAACTTAGAGAGGATAGCAGGTCGAAATTGGTAAATAAAGATTATATTTGGATTTAGAATTGGCGGTATGATTCATGTCTTGGTTTGTTTTTGGCTTGGATAAACCTTTGTTGATTTATGTGGATATCAAGATGGTATTAGTGTGTTATAGTTCAGATTTGTGTGCATCAGCCTTTTTAGTTTAGTTGGAGGATAGTTAATGGTTGAAATTAAATTTTTGCTAATTGGAAGTAAAGTAAGAGTGTTGGTTGAAAAAAGGATACCTGTGGCAAAATCCTTTAGGAGTATTTTCTCTTCGTTGAGGTTATCTGAGAAGTCATGCTCTGAGCATATGGTCCTAGTACCTCATCTTTTTGAGCCTTTGAGATTTTATCCGTTGACTTTAGGGGATGAAAGTCTTTTTAGTAGTGGATATTGTAGTGACTCTTTCGGTCATTTTTCATAATTTCATTTATTTTCATTGTATGAGCTTCTCCAAGCTTTCCTAAGTCATTTATGATTTGTTGGGACTGATCGTTCGATTAACGGGTAGTTCGTTTGGGTTTTAGAACCAATTCCCTATTTGAAAGTCTTCGTTAGTTCCAAATGTCACTGGACAAAAACTTTAGGAAATCAATCTCGTAGGCAAATTCTAACTGTGCCAGCATCTTTCGAATATCAGTTTTTAGCTAGGTAGACCTTTGGTTTAGGTCCCAATGCGACCGAGCTCATTTCGACCTATTGATTGGAAAGTTGGAAAATTAGAAAGTATAGGTGTGGGACCTATATTTAGTCTAAACGACCTTGTATGGAAAATCCCAATTCACCAACGTGTTCAAAACTTCAAATTTAGTGGGTTTACATAGTTCATTTGCAAAAATTAGACTCCGAATGAGTTTCGAGGGTCAAAAACAATTTTTGATTTGGTAGTACTGGTGCCATGGCGATCATGGCAAGGCCCATAGTGATCACACCATGGTGGTCATGGTTCATTTGATGGCCATCTCGGCATCTCCAAGCCTTAAGGGGCTATAAATAGGCCCCCAAATTGTGATTTGGCCATTTTCTCTTTATCTTTGGGACCTAGAAGCCCTAGAAGGGTGAGATAACTCTAAATTGAGTATTGTGGATATATGTTTTCATGTCCTCAGTCCAAAACGTATAAAACAAACACAAAGGATGCTTTAATCGGGAAGATCCTAAGATACCTTTGGCAGTCGACTTAGCAATTTTTGTTCAGAACATATTACCCACTCCTATTTTTACTTTTTCAAAAACTCAACTGTGTATATTGATCAGGTACAGTAATTTGACACACAAGAATCAAGTGATGGCATTACATTAGCAATGCACAACTAGGCATATCCAAGTTACACTACCAGAATAGGTAAGCAATCTAACAATGCAACGCATGTACCCTTACAGTCAAAGAAGTCCCTATCGCTCAATTAGATCAATTATTTCTTATAGGGAGGGTCAAGAGACACCCGCACTCATAAAAAAGTTCCAACTAGTGTGCACAGAGTGCCATAGGCTTGCCTTTATTTTCTTAACTTGAGTTTTTGGTCGAGTTAGGATCACTATAAGACTTAATCTGGCTTGTAACATAGGCTTGGGTTCTGGTATGGTATATTTGGAATTTTTAGTGACAGAGAATTCTTGGTACTAGATTACTTTGGTGTCCACTCATCCAACCAACTTTTCTTTTAATCTGACCTTATTTCTCTCTTTTTATTCCTTTTCTACTTATCAGGCTAGGTGTGGCTTCTTTTATTCTTTCTTTGTCTTCTTTTACAAATATTTCTTTTATTTTGCTTTTCTTTTTCTTTTTGCCATTTAATTTTTTTTCATCACACCCAAACCTACTTTCTTTTTTTATATACACATTTTATTCATACACTTCAGACTACGCACCCCTATGATAGCCACCCTCAACTTAGGTAATTTGCCTGAGTTGAGGTGCATAGTTTCCAAGAAGGACCAGGGCTAAAACAGGTTCATTGCAGTTAAAAATTGGAAGGTGAATCGAAACAAAAGATATGTCTATTAAGGCTCAATTTGGGATCAAGGGATACTTATTACATTTGGTTGATTGTTTTAGGCTAAAGTTGAATGGTTTGAAAAATGGCCTATGGTCCTTTCCTAACCGACTACCTTATGACCTAGGCAAGACCAATCAGGAAAGTTCTGGATTCCATATACACAGGGAACTAGGTAACCTTACACATACATTGTACAGGGTCAAATTGCTAGTTACTCTCTATCCAGTTCATTCAATTGTTCACCAGAGTTATTATGTCCCTAATTCTAATACTATTATTAGATTCACAGTAGTCACACGCATACACATATCACACAGTTATACTCAAATTCTATAAGGGGTACCATTTTTCAAGCAAATTCAAAATAATTTCAGCACATTCACTCAAAACATGTCAACTGCATTAGGTATAAATTTTCTTTTTAATTAAATATCACTAAACAAAACACGCATTTAAACTAGACATGTTGGTTCTTCATTCAAATCACAGCCGACGAGAAAATAAACATGAGCACAACAACTCATGATGGTAAAGCAGTATACCACCATCCCCAAATTAAAAGTATATGCACTGTCCTCAGTGCATTTATAATATAAAAACAAGGGGTGAAGACATACCTAGGCATACTAGGCGCCAACTTATGTAGTGTCAGCATGGGTGGCCTCGATATGGGCCCCACTTTCAGCATCAGTAGTCCTAGTGGAGTTGGGACACTCACATCAGCAGTGGCACCGATTGTATCCAGTGTGCTCAATGGTGGCTCCGGTGGTAAAGATATACTACTGCTCAAATAAGCAACATCAGCAGGTCGACAACTACCATCTCCCACTACCATCTTACAGACCCTCAGCTATTAGTCCTTTTCAGTCTGAATACTGGCTGCTTTTACAGCCTCAACATGTATTTCTTTTTTTTTCTTTCTTTCTTTTTATTCTTTCATTTCTCATCTCCATCAACATCAGTCGCAAGGGTTGAGTTTCTAACACCTCATATATTGTGTACCTCCTCCTTATCCTATATTTCCTCTATAATAGGTATTAATAGGAGTAGTTTATCCTATAAATCCTTAACTGCCTTCTTGAGTGCGGCCAGCTCGGCATGTGCACCTACTAAATCCGGGGACTGGATACCCTCCAACCTCTGACTTATACACTGCTTAAATCTATCAAATTTGGTTTGCATCATCCTCATCTTCTCTCTTATCTATCTATCTACCCAAGGCTTCACACCTTCCTCCATTAGTGTCACCTTCATATCCATCGTACCTAATCTTTACTTCACCTTAGCTAAGAATGACTGTGGTACTAAGACATAACTGGCAGGGGCTGGTCTAGAAGCAAATGAGTGTGGTACTGCAGTAAGTTGTGGAATCGAAGTTTGGAAGGTGCATGTTGTGTCAGTGGAGGTCTGAGGCATAGACTAGGTAGTTTCCATAGGGGTGTCACCTATGTCGGTGAACCCTATAGTATCACCCTCTTGCTCTCTGGACTCATATGCCTCTCTAATTATAGTGGCTCCTATCTTTGCTGCCTTGGAGATAGAGCTATCAACATCACTAATCAAACCCAAGTCTGTAGTGCTGCATGGCCTAATGAACTAATTAACATATGGAAGTTCTTGTATTCCCACATCCAAGTCAATTTGTGCCAACAAGCAAGGAAAGTCCATGGCCATGTTGGTACTCATCGCCTGATCTCTGATCTCTCTAACTATCCATTTGGTTGTATCTATCTCATAATTTTCCAGAATGCCCATGACCTGGGCTGCTTTGTCTGGACTCAATAGATTGTCCCCTAAGGTAGGACTCAATATATGTTGTATTAGGGTCCACCAAGCCTTTTCCTGAAAGTTTAGGCTTCCCTTTATGATCAACGATGAGCCACCAATACCTCTAACTACCTAGGGAGCCTCTTCTCGATCTACGATAATGAGCTCGAACATCCATCAGAAATGAAAAAGCTTATTTTCCAACCCAATATATTTCACCTCCACCTTACGCATCTCATTTACTCAATGGTCAAACTTAGCAGTGTTGACCGGAGGTAGTAACTCTGTCCTATGTAAAACTCAGGAGATAGTCTGAGTTGAGTTGTTTACCCGAACACCTCAAATTACCAAATATGTCGATAGGTCACCATCCTTCCACAATCACCCCTATGGAAATAAACTCTTTAACTTCATTTGGTATGCAGCATAAAACTCACAGACCAAAGCTAAATTATACTATCCCGGAGCCCTGGTCATCCACTCAAAATTATACAGTCTAAATCGTGCATCAAATGTAGGCATCTCAGACATGCCTTTGGTGGTCATCTTCCTCTCCAGATAGATGCCTCTTTTTGGTTTTCCAATGGAAGGTCTTATGGCAATATCTTATTTGTATAGGGCATGTATTCCAAAGTACCCTCACCATTCAATTATGGGCACCAGAGCAGGCTGGATAGAAAGTAGAATGAAAGATGGTTGTGATGAAGGAATTTCAACTGGGTTGTCACTCTTCTTACTTTCACCCTCATTTTTAGACTTAGACACATCATTTTTGTTAGTATTTTCCTCCTCATTCTCCTCCTCGAAGCTAGATTCACCCTCATCCTCATCCTCATCATCATCTTTAATATTATCATTATCTTTACCATCCTCCTCATACTAGGGTAGTGAATGAGGTGGTGATATGCTAGGATCCTTTCTCCTAGGTGTGGTCCTGGGTGGTGTGATATCCTCTGAGGCTACTTTGGCTCCACGGGTAAGCTCTTGCATGGCTCTACCGCCCTTTCGATTGGATACTCTTCTATTGATCTAGTTAACTCTTTGTCGTTAGTGGCTTCTTTCCTGAGTTGATGCGTGAAGGGCGGGATGGCTTTTTTGGAGTTTTATTCTTTGTCAAATTTTTTTTCAAATCTATTGATACCTGTTTAAACATTCCTATTAGTAAGCCCTATGAAAAGGAAAGAAAATAAAAGGATTTGTGTTCATGTGGCAGGGTCAAGACACTTTACGACTATCGAGTACAAGTTGTACCCTCTGGTCATGAGTTATGGTGAGACTCGTAAGGTAAGACAATTCATAAGGAATGTTCAGTAGTCTGGTAACGAGTCCTCCTAACGAATCGTTATGTTAGACAACGACTTGTTGTCTGACCAGAACAATTCTCTTCATATTTAACCCTTTCTATTTATTATGATTCCTCACTACGAGTCATATAGTGTGACTACGACTCGCGAGATGATTCATAACATTAGCAAAACTCACACTCTTCTAATCAACCATGTTACTAGTGGTTACAAGTTATGTAACAACTCGTTCGGTGACCTTACGAGTTGTTAAGAGTCTCATAGCCACTATAACATGAGTGTTTAGAGTACTTGGTTTTGATTCTCATAAACCCAATGCACCCACATGATTTTAATCATAAATTAACAACTCCCTAAACATTCCACATATAACACATATCAGAAATTAGATTTTTACGCCCACTCTTATTGTTATAATTCAAATTTCTCAAGAACAAGGCTAGGTAGCACGTTATGAATATATTTAACTCAAGGAATTCAACTTTCAATAAATTAAATTACCAATTTAATAGATAACCAATTGAACATACACATCTTACTTGACTTTTGCTTTAGATTCCTTGAGAGAACTGCCTTGTATAATCTTGCCCTAGTTCTTGAGTATTTTAACAATGAAAGTTTTTGTCATTGTTGGATTTTGTATGTGGGGGGTGAAAATGGGATGATTTTAGTTCAATGGATGTCGTTTATTAGGAATGGATGGAGTCACCTATTTCAAAATTGAGAATATGGACCAATCTTAATGAATTTTCCTTTTCTAAATAATGGATATCTGACTGGGTCGACCTTTAAGGCTCGCGATGTCGGGCCTGGTAATGAGTCTTCGTAACAAATAGTTACCTATGACTACGGGTCGTATAATCCCCTATAATAACTAGAGACTTACCTGGGTCTGTAGTCATCATGACTCAACATGATGAGTTGTAAAGTATGATTACGACTTGTTCTAAGAGTTGTGATGACTCTAGAAACCAAATACCTAAGAGTGGTCTGAGTTCCAACATCCTACAACTCTAGTGACAAGTCATGAAGTATGATCATGACTTATGAGTTAGGTCGTATGGTGTGGCACCAGAAAAATTTTCTATTCATTTTCTATAATCTCCAACTTTGCACACTGAACACACAAGTTACCCTTAATCAAATAAGTACAAAACATAGGTTGCCTCCCACACAGTACTTGATTAACATAGTGGCATGATGTGTGTAGGTTGGATACTCAGACTTTACCAACCAGACCCATGGATTGCCTCCCATGGAGAACTTTATTTAATATCGCAGCATGACGCAGTTGCCTTGGTTACTCAGACTTCACCAAGGCTCAAATCATCAATCATTTTTACTTCCTCAGTGTTTCCCATGCAGTGCTTCACCCTTTGTCCATTCACCTTTAATGGAGCTTTACCATCATGATTCAGCTATATACCACCATATGAGAATATCATCACCACGGTGAATGGTCTATACCACCTAGACTTTAACTTTCCAGGAAATAATCAAAATCTTGAATTGTACAACAAGATCAGATCATCGAGCTCAAACACTCTTTTCTCAATTTTTTTATCATGATTCAGCTTCATCATTTCCTTATACAAAGCAGAACTCTAATAATAATAGAGTCAAAACTCATCCAACTTATTCACCTTGATCATCCTCAATTTAGCTACATCATGCCACCCAAATTTAGTTTTTTTAATGCCTATAGTGTCCTGTGCTCAAGTTCAATTGGAAAGTGGCATGCCTTTCCATACACAAGCTAATCTGGGGAGGAATTTATTGGTGTCTTGTAAGATGTTTGGTAGGTCCACAATGTATCATCCAACTTGCTTGATCAATCAGTCTTGTTGGCATTCACAGTTTTCTCCAATATAGACTAAATTTGTCTATTGAAGACCTCAACCTGCCTACTCGTCTGAGGATGGCAAGGTGTTTCCACTTTATGTTTTAAACCATATTTTTAAGATGGGCCTTCAACAATTGGTTGCAAAAGTGTGACCCACCATCGCTAATAATTGTACGTGGAGTGCCAAACCAAGAAAGAATGTGTTTTTTCAAGAAGGCAGTGACACTTCTTCCTTCTTTATTGGGGAACGCAACCGCTTCCACCTATTTAGATACGTAGTCCACCACCACCAAAATATAATTCATACTATAGGACCTCACAAACAAACCCATGAACTCAATCCCCTATACATCAAACAACTCCAACTCTAGAATGGGTGTTATGGGGAGCTCATGGCATCGTGAAACATTGCCTTGACGTTGACATTAGTTATAGGCTAGAGCAAAATAATGAGCATCCTTGTATATTGTATGACATTAACACCCACATTGCAAGATTTTGTGGGCTATGCGGGTTTCTCCATGGTGATCCTCAACTGGTTGTGCATGACAATCCTCAAGAATGCTCATTATTTCCACCTTTGGGATATATCTATGAATCACACCATCCACACAAATCCTAAATAGGTAAGGCTAATCCTAAAAAACTTCATCACCTCATGCATAAATCTGTTGCATTGCTGGACGGACAAGTCTTCTAGGACAAGATCTCTAGCCAAGTAATTGGCAAAATCAGCAAACCAAGGGATTAGGTCTTGAGATACTGCCAAGACCTACTCATCTGGAAAAGTATCATCTATTTCAAGCTCATCCCTTTTTTCCTACACTGCTTCTTCTTCAAGTCTAGACAAATGATCTGCAACTTGGTTTTCCATGCCTTTTTGTCCTTTGCCTTAAATCAAACTCTTGCGGCAAGTGTACCCAATGAATCAACCTTGATTTCACATATTTATATGCTATTAGGTATCTCAAAGCTGCATGATCTATTTGGACTATGACCTTAGTACCCATCAAATAGGACCATAATTTTTTGAAGGCAAGAACTACTATAAGCAACTCTTGCTCAGTAATTGTGTAGTTATTTTGTGCAGGGTTTAGTGCCTCGCTAGTATAGTAAATTAGGTGCAAGATCTTCTTTCTTATTTGGCCTAGGATAGGACCCAAGGCCACACCGCTCATAGCACACATGATCTCAAATGGTAAAGACCAGTCAGGGGACACAATCATAAGGGTTGACACCAATCGCTCTGTAACGCCCTGATTCTTGAGAATTGGAATGCCACACGGTGCTTATGATCCCGAAGGACCACAAGCTAACCCTTTTTCTGATATTTGTACCTATTCACTGCATAATATAATAAAATACATGCGAAAAGTGGCTAACACTTGCCATAAGGTTCAAACATCTAGAAATATACAATACCTTAAACCACACACTAATACATCTGTCTGAAAAGCCTCTACACTGCCTGAACTGTGGAGTTGTAGGGATATTTCCCCCAACTAACTCCATCTACTAAAATCAAATACTGTAATAACAACATCCTCGGATGATGAGGACTCACTGCTGCTATACAAGTGACTTCTAAGATGCTCCAAGTTTCACTCCTCTGAACCTATGGTGCCCCCAAAATAAAAGAACACCATAGCATGAATGCTTCAGTACTAAGATGTATTGAGTATGCAAGCAGGGAAGGATAAATGCAAGGGCTTATGCATGAACATTTAATCAACAGAATAATCATAAGAATAACGAATGAGTACACATATATGAATGCACAGTTCACAACCACTAACTCACACAGAAACCATGGAAAGTAGTTACATAACTCACCATGACTTCTCATAAGCAACTGAATATGTGGGGGTGCACGCAATAATTTGAATAATATCTTTGATTTCATAAAACATGCATATGGAAAATGAAAACTCACATGGCTTGAATTTCACTATCCATACTTCTCATAATATTAAAATCCCATAAATCATCATAAAATCATCAATATTCATCATAATTCTCATGACTCATCATAGACAACCAAACTCATCAACTCAAGACTCGGAGCGACTCGATAGTTCAAGAAACATACTCTTATAGACAGGGGAGTAAAACTTAGAGCATCTTTGAAGTCACTTGTATAGCAGCAGTGGGTGCAGTAGTGAGTCCTCATCATCTGAGGATGTTGTTATTACAGTATTTAATTTTAGTAGACGGATTTAGTTGGGGGAAATGTCTCTTCAACTCCACAGTTCAGGCAGTGTAGAGGCTTTTCAGACTGATGTATTAGTGTGTGGTTTAAGGTATTGTATATTTCTAGATGTTTGAATCTTATGGCAAGTGTTTGTTAGCCAGTTTTCGTATGTATTATATTATATTATGCAGTGAATAGGTACAGATATCAGAAAAAGGGTTAGCTTGTAGTTCTTCGTGATCATAAGCACCGTGTGGCGTTCTAGTTCTCGAGAATCGGGGCGTTACACGCTCCTTTGGGCACTCAAATTCCTTTATACATGCATAATCAAAATCAAACTTTACCTCTTTCTCAAGAAGCTTGCATAGAGGATTTTCAATCTTTGATAAGTCCTTGATAAAATGCCTAAGAAAACCAGTATGGCCTACAAAATCTGAATACCCTTCACTGAGGATAGAGATGGTAGCTTCTTAATTACTTTAATTTTTCACTTTATCTACCTCAATGCCTCATTTTGAGATTTTGTACTCGAGAATAATACCTTTTTTACCATGAACTGGCACTTTTACCAATTCAATACCAAGTACTCCTCACATCTGTGGAGAGCATTAGCCAAGAGGGCCAAGCACTCCTCAAACGAGTCCTCAAATATAGAAAAATCATCCATGAAAACCTCAAAGGTGTCTTTCACCATGCCATATAATATCAATATTAAGCATCTCTGAAAGATGGGGAGGGAAGGGGGGAGTTACACAACCCGAATGGCATTCTCCTAAACATAAAAGTCCCATAGGGGCATGTAAAGGTTATCATTTCTTGGTATTCGAGAGCAATAGTAATCTGATTGCAACCCAAATAACTATCAAAAAAAATTACCAACCCCTGCCCGCAAGTTTAATAAGTATTTGATCCATAAAGGGCATAGGGTAATGGTCCTTTTGGGTCCATGTGTTTAGCTTTCTATAATGCATCCACACTCTCCAACCAGTGACCAATATCATGGAGACAAGTTCATTCTTCTCATTAGTTATCACTGAAATTCCACCCTTTTTTAGGAACATATTAAATCGGGATAACCCACTTGCTATCAGTAATTGGGTAAACCACACCAGTATCTAACCATTTGATGACTTCTTTCTTCACAACCTCCTACATAGAAGGATTCAATCTCCATTGATGCTCAATCCTGGGAATAATGTCTGACTTAAGATATATTTTGAGAGTACATACCCAGTGGAATACCAATAATATCTGTAATCGTCCATCCGATAGCTCTCTTGAATCTCTATAAAATTGAGATCAATGCCTCTACCTCTAACTCTACTAAGTCTATTTTAATAATCACTGAAAAGGTATTATTACCCCAAGAATGCATAGCGCAAGTGAGATGGGAGGTCCTTTAACGCCAAGATGGGTAGCTCCTTAATAGACGGTTGGGCTGGAAGTGATTCTATTTTTTATATCAAGATCAAGCTTCTTAGGAGCATAACTGTAAGAACCTCTACCATAAAATGCACCAACCATCTTAGCATATTCATAAATACAATCACTATTGAAGTTCATGATTACTAGTGTCAAGGCCTCTACTCCAAGTCTCTGTTCAACAGGGACAGTTACTGTATCAAAATCATCATCACTAGTGTCTATCACAGACACTACCCACATAATATCAGGTTGCTTCATTGACTGGAGCATATTGAAAATCACTTGCTCATCATTGAGTTTGAACTTTATTTGACCCAATTCCATATCAAACAATGTCTACCTGTAGGTAAGAAGGTTCTACCTAAGATGATAGGGACTTAGAAGTCCACCTTATAGTCAAAAAGAACAAAATCAGGTAGAAATATGAAGGATGCCACCTTAACAACACATCATAAAGAATACCAACCAGTCTCTTAATAGTGTAGTCGTTTATCAACAATCTCATTGATGTTGGTTTGGGTTCCCCCAATCCCAACTACTTATATACCACCAGCGGCATCAGAGTGATGCTAGATCCCAAGTCAGATAATGCCAGAGCAAAGTTGAAGGCCCCAATAGAACATGGGATAGTAAAGGCTCTTGGGTCGTCCTTATTCTCTACTAATGATCAAGAAGCAACATCACTACAATGGAACACATTGTTAGCGGGCTGAAAACTCACCATCTACTTCCTAGTGACCAAATCTTTCATGAGCTTCATGTAGCCAGGTATTTTCTCCAATGCCTCAACAAGGGCAATATTGACATATAGTTTTTTCAACATTGATAGGAACTTCTGATATTTACCTTCTTCTTGTTTTTTTTTAGCCTTTGAGAAAAAGGTAGGGGAGGTCTCAGAGTAGTCCTCAACGCTGGCTCATCAGACTTTTCCTTCCCTTTTCTTATAACTAATATGTTTAACACCTGTTGATTTTTTATATTTTGCTACAAGTGTCTCATCAATATCAATCTCATCACCATTATTCCTTGGATCTTTTGCAAGGCATGGAGGATCTATGGTAGTTTTATTACTCTGAGTGGTAATGGCGTGACAATGTCTATCATTTTTTTGATTTGGTACTATATTGCTGGAAAGAGTGTAAGTTGCCTCTAATTCAATGTGGTCAACAATTGGCCAAACTGCTGCTCTGGTTGTTTAATTGCAATGGCACATGACTCAACTTTATAGTTCAATCTTAATATATTTGCCTTAATCTCCTTAAAGAGGCTCCCCTGACTCTCTTGACCTTTCACCAATTTTGAAAACATTTATTTTATTCTCAACTTGATGTCACGACCGCCTGGTGGAACATATTTGTCACTCTTCTCTTTATAGTTATCTTTATGCCTCCAATCACCATCTTGCTCTCTGCTTCTTTCTTGGTATCTATCACCATAGTAGTTTCAACCTCAGTTCCCTTTCCCATTGGCTAAAAAACCCGCTAATTCTTGATCCAGGTACTTAGCTTCCTTATCCATGTTAGACTCATAAGATCTAGAAGTAGACCCCTGTAACCCTACTACTTTCACTTTTTTTAGAATTTATTATTGCAAATTATTAACCAACCCAATCGCCATTCTGAGATGTTCAAGTTCTTTTTCTATCGAATTATCAACAACTTTGTAGTCACTAGAAACTCCAATGTCATAGGTACTAGCACCCCTCTCAGCCTTTCGAGTATTCCATCCTTGGTTAGTTACAAAGATTTGGCCTAACATGTCCTACACTAACTCCCAGCAAGGACACATAAATGTACCTCTAAATATTGTGTTTACAATCACCCTAGAACTAATAGTCAGGAATCTATAGAATATTTCTAAAAAAATAGACCCTAGAATTTGGTGATTAGGTAATATGCTTAACTTCTTTTTGAATTGAAACCATACCTCAAACATGTACTCGGTAAGCAACTGTCTAAAGTTATAAATCTCATCTTTTAACTACAGCATCCTAGTAGGAGGAAAGAAACGATTCAAAAACTATCTACATAACTCATTCCAAGTCGTGATTGAGACTCTAGGAAGTTTCCCCAACCACAATGATGCTTCTCCAATCAATAAAAACGGGAATAATTTCAATCTCAATGCTTCCTTATCCACCCCTAAAATGGTATACGAAGTGCATATCCCAATAAAATTAGCAAGATGCATGTTTTCATCATTTTTCAATGACCCCAAAAACACACTCTTTGAATTCAGTAACTGGATCATTGCACTGGTGATATCGTACATAACATTTAGGGGTAAAGTAGAAGGAATGATGGCTTCTATCTTAGTAGGATCAACATATCCCATATGTTTATCTTCATCATATGATGGTAGATATTAATATATTGGGATCACTTGAGCTCTTCCACCTCACACTCTATCTCGATTAGCATCAAGAACTTTTTGATGATCAACTACTGGTCTTAGCCTGGAAAGTTGTATTTATTGAGCCAATCGGGCCTCCTCGGCCTCCTTTCTATAGTTAGCAGCATCTGCTCTATCTGTCTATCAATAATATTCTCTGAATCATCTATTGCAGGGAGAGGTACTGCATGCGGATAATCCTAAACCCCTTCTAAATTATCTGCATGTATTGGTTCTGTCATCATACAATTAGGCTATAAAATTCTCTCTGGTTCAAGATTCAATGGGAGTAAGGGATTGCATCGACTCCTAGTGTTAGTCATACACTTGAGTATACCCAACTAAAAATAGAAAATTAAAACCTGAAACTTTAACAAATCTAATGAACAACTCAACACCATATTCCTCAGCAACGGTGCTAAAATTTGATGCCGCCCAAAACTAACCTCCAAAGAAGTATGTTTTGGTTGATGTCAAATATAGTAACACAAATTAGGTTGGAGTCGAACTCACAGGGAATGCCTGGAATTATATGTCAAACTTGATGAAATCACGGGCAGTGCCGGTGCGGAAAAGTAAATGGAGGGATTTAAAAGTCACAGTAACATGTAACCAAACTTAAGTGCTTGAGTTTGTAACCAATAGAAAATAAACACTAGGACTGTGTTCCCCCAGGCTTCTAACACCATATGTTTCTCATGTTTAATTCACCTATCCCACTACTCTGCGTGTAAATTTTGATAAGTTATGTATTATCAACTGTCCTGTGAACGCATTGATGAATCTCACCCTTTACATTTGAGTCTTAGGGCATCACCTTACTATCCTTGTCCTTGAACCTAGTACAATTATCACCTTTTGAGTCTCAAGTCAATTAGACTAGGGTTGATAGCCTCAAATCACTGTCATAACCCTCTTTTCCCAATCTCAAACTCCCTTGTGAGGATGATCTTGATTATGAGAAATTTCTAAGCTTTTGCAGTAGCTTAGGAGATAATTAATTCAAAGAAGATTATAATACATGCAGTCACAGCAATCTAGATAAATATCCCACTCCCCTTTCAATTTTAATCCACTAGGGTTCCCACAATCCTAGTTAAGGAATTTAGTCACTCAATGTTATGCAAAAATCCAAGGAATACAAAAATAAAACATTGAATCAATTGCACAAGAATGAAAAGAATAAAATCCAAAATCCCTAATTGATTATAAAACCAAAAACCCAAGAACAAAGTATCAAGTAGCAAAGTACGTGAAAGTATGTAGAAAAATATCAAAAGTGCATTAACTATTACAAAAGTACCCAAGGGTATTTATAGAGTGTCAAAATAACAAAGGAAACCCAACCAAATCAAATAAGGAAAACTATATCAGTAGTGGTCACACCTTTGGCAATGAGTCTTAGGACTAGACACGACTGGTCCCTTACTGTCGTTGATCTTTTTTGTCTTCATAAATCACAACTCATTAAGTGTCCTTATAATTCATAGGTCGCTAGTCATAGTCATTCCAGTGAATTTTCTCTTTCAGGACTTCCGAGTTTGTTGTCAGGATGACTTCTCACCATGAGTCAAAGTAAGTCCTTACGACTTATGATCTTCTCTCGTTACCACTGGATCCTCTTTTATCTATCTTCATGAGTTTTGTCCATTGTGCTCAGTACGATTGCAGACCACGACTTATAGCCTCTTCTTAGAGTTGTGGTCAGTCTTTACTTGTAATACCCCAGGAAATTTTTTGTTGAAATTTTGTGTGTAAACGTGTTGGGTTCTATATTCTAGAATGAATTATAAACTTTCCGTGTGGAATGTCTTAGATTATGACCCACCATTGTATAGAGTATCGAATAAGCTATCCAACGATATATGGATCATCCAAAACAGACTTCTGATTGAACTTTGAATAGTAGTAAACAGTAAAACATCCAGGAAAAAGTACTGAGGCTTGGTGTATTTTTTCTCCAACTTTAAATGATCATAAATCCTTGTACATAATTATCTGGGTGATATACTATATATCAATGGAAATATCTGCGAGTCCTCTTTCCAATGAAATTGGTTTCATCCAATTTGCATATCAGAGCAAAAAGTTATGGTCGATCTACTTTAGCCTATCAAAAGAGAATTTTTGGGTCAACTTCAAATGATCCTAACTCCTCGTACACAATAATCTGGGTGAGATACTATATATCAATGAAAAGATATGAGAGTCCTCTTTCTAATGAAATTAGTTTCATCCAATTTAGATATTGGAGTAAAACGTTATGGTTGATCTACTTCAAACTATCAAAATAATCCACCAAAGGACAGATTCGAGAATTATTTGATTTTTAGGGACGTTTTGGTCATTCTTCCTCACCCAAAATCCATCCAAAGCCTATATTAAAGTCTTTTAGAAGCATTATATGTTATATTTTATCAAATTCCCTCAAAAAGAAAACCCTAAGCTCCTACATCCAACTTCAAGAACCTCCAAAGTTTACCATTAATTTTGCATATTTATTCAAGATTCCAAGTTCCTAGTTCAAGAACTCCAAGAACCATCATTCAAAGGCACGATTAACATCTCAAAAATGAGTATCGGTCTAAAGTTCATCATTCAAGGTATGTGGGGTTTTACAACAAGAACTCTCTTTTATTCTTCTGCCCAAAAGTAATTTTCTTTACAAAGGCATGATTTTTATATGATTTTTATGAATTTGAAGCATGAACCCATATCTTATGATGATTATGATGAAATCTTGATGTTTATAATTTTGAAAGATGAATTTACATGTGTGGAGATATAAAGCATGTATCTTGAATGATATTTATCATGATTTTGATATTTGGGTCATGAATCCCCATTGGAAATTGTGTTTTTTTTAGAAAGTGTGTGTTATAAGCACGTTGATGTTGAATATTTGAGATATTTTGAATGATTTAACCTTTTGGTCTTAATGGAGTTGTTTTGAACTCGAGTGTGAAAGAAATCCACAACGTGGTTGATTTTGATAGATGAAAAGCATGATGGCTCCAATGTATATTTATATATTACTGAAATTGTTTTGTTGTGGATTGTCTTTGAAATGATCTGAGCTAAGTCCGAGAGAAATCTTTAGCACTAAGTGGGAGGTATAAAGTGACCTTACTTTCCTAGAACTATGTGCCCCCGTAGGAGTGAGCCTAAGGCTGATTTATATAGTGATCACTAGTTTGTGTGGATTTGATATTAATAGTCCTACTCTGATGGCAAGGATAGGACAGCTCTCCCCAACGTGGGTTGTATGTTGAACTCCATGTAGTTCACATGGTTTATGTCGGTTATAGGATCTCCCAGTGTGTGTTTGTTTTCTTATGTCTATGGTGAATGGTGAAGTGATTTGAAAGTGGAATTGTGAAAGTTATTCTTTCGAAAGATTTAAATGATATTTACATTATGAGAACTGATATTCTTGATGAACTGAAAGTGACTGACAAATTATATGATGACTCACATATGTTATTGTACTTATTTCATCCTCTCATGATTATGATGATTTTCTTCAGGCTATGTGAGTCTTTCATGAATTCTGCATATTTCTTATAAATATTTATGATGATGATGTTTATACAACTGCATACACCCCCATATACCTAGTTCCTTTCCATGGTACTGACCCATATCTTTGGATGTGGGCTGTATTTTCTCGGAATATAGGTTCAGGTGCTCAGTTCTAGGTTCGACAGTGATTCTTCAGGCACGCTATTCTACATCCTCTGTTGTGGTGAGTCCTTATGTTTTGAGGACGTGATGTCTGTTGTTGGTTTCACGAAATCATTTACATTTGATAACTGAGTATGAGTCAGTTGGGGTATGTCTCAATGGCTCGCTGGTTTTATTGATTTTCTTAGAGACTTATCAGGCTAGTATAGATGTTGGGAGTTGACTAATAAGTCATAGTTTGTTATCTTTCAAAAATTCTTTTATTCTTGGATGATGATTACTCTGTTGATATTTGAGGGTTATTTATGGAAACCCCATTGATTTATGTTAAACTGAATGAAAATGGTTCAAAGGGTTAGCTTGGGGATACTCATAGCCTCAAACATCGTGTGACGCTCTGGGACCTATTTTCTGGGGCGTTACAAACTTGGTATCAAAGCCTAAGGTTTTAAGGTGTCCTAGGGAGTCTGACAAGCCGCGTTAAGTAGAGTCTTGATCATCGGTTTGTAGCGCGCCACATCTATGAGCAAGAGGCTACAAGAAGTTTTAGGGAAAATGTGATTCTTTCTTTCAGAAGTCTATAGTGCTTAAAGTGTCTATCTCTGCTATTGATTCATGCTCTCCTCTTTCAAAAATATGCCTCTACATCAAGCGAAAAGAAATAATGACCGTCAGCAACCTCAATCCACTGACCCATTGAATGAAAACGTGTCTCATTCTGAATTTTGGGCAGCCTTTCAGGCGCTGGCCCAAGCTATTACTACAAATATTTAGGCCAACCCAGCCCCAGCTTCATAGCAGCAGGGAGGTAATTCAACTGCTGCCAGGATCTGTGACTTTATGCAGATGAATTCGCCAGAATTCTATGGGTCCAAGTCTGATAAGAATCCACGGTTATTTTTAGAGGAGGTGCAGAAGATTACTCAGGTGATGCATGTATCTGAGGAACATAGTGTGGATTTATTTATGTATAGGTTGAAAGACCTTGCTTATGAATGGGTTGTTGCTTGGAGGAAAGGTAGAAGTGAGGGAGCTGTCCCTACAACTTGGCAAGAGTTCCAGGATGCATTCCTGGATAAGTTTCTTCCTTTGGAGATGAGGGAGGCAAAGGTGGAAGAATTTATGAACCTACGACAGGGCTCTATGACTATTAAGGAGTACTTTCTAAAGTTCAATCAGTTGTCCAAGTATGCTTCAGACTTAGTGGATGATAATCGGGCTAGTATGGGTAAGTTTGTGACTAGAGTGTCTAGTTATGTGGTTAAGGAGTGTAGGTTTGCTATACTGAATAGTGAGATGAATATTTCTAGGCTAATGACTCATACCCAATAGATTGAGGCAGACAAGTTAAGGAGAGAGATAGAATAAGAGAGAATAAGAGAGCTAGGTCCGAGTAGCACGGATAAGGTCAGACTAGATCACAGGGATGGAGTTGCCCTCAGGATCATTTGTCTATGCCAGCACCATCATTTACTAGCGCTCTCATGCCTAGAGGCAAGCAGGAGCAAGGTAGCAGGTCATATATATCCAGGTCCCAGTACAGTGCTGGCAGTAAGCCAAATCATCTCCTGTGTCCTAAGTGTGGTAGGGCTCATTCGGGTGAGTGTTGGGGTGAGAAGAGGGGTTGTTTCTGGTGTGGTGACATGGGTCACAGAGTTAGAGATTGTCCATAGGATGGACAAGGGCGTCGTGACTATCGACCTCAGACCCAGACTCAGACTGTTAGTGCTCCAGCCCCAGCTCAGGGCGCCTCTTCTAGCAATGCTGGCAGGTAGCGCCAGAATAGATTTTATGCTTTACCATCCCACTAGGAACAGGAGGACTCTCCTGATGTTGTTACTGGTATGCTTCGTATATTTCAGTTTGATGTGTATGCTTTGTTGGATCCTAGATTCAATTTCTCATATGTTACACCTTTGATTACTGTGAATTTTGAAATGAGTCCTGAGATTATTCCTGAGCCTATCCTAGTTTCTACCCTAGTGGGTGATTCAATTGTTGCCCAGAAAGTGTATAAAAAGTGTTCTATTACCGTTCTTCATAGAGACTTATTGGCTAATCTGATTGAGTTAGACATGGTAGATTTTGATGTAATTCTGGGTATGGACTGGCTGTATTCTTCTTATGCCTCTATTAATTTTCAGACCCGAGTGGTCAAGTTTCAGTTTTCGGGTGCATCCGTGTTTGAGTGGTCTGGGAATTTTGTGTCACCCAAGAGTCATTTTATCTCTTACCTCAAAGCTAGAAAGCTTATTTCCAAGGGGTGTATTTACCATTTGGTTAGAGTCAAAGACACTAAGTCTGAGACTCTAACTCTCCAGTCTGTTAACGTCGTCAATGAGTTTACTGATATCTTTTCGAATGATATCCCAGGGATACCTCCTGATAGAGAGATAGAGTTTGGGATTGATCTTCTTCCCGATACTCAGCCCATTTCTATTCTTCCTTACCGTATGGCCCCTGCAGAACTTAAGAAGGTGAAAGAGCAACTCAAAGATCTACTAGATAAGGTTTCATAAGGCCCAGTAATTCTCCTTGGGGTGCTCCTATGTTGTTTGTGAGGAAGAAAGATGGCTCTTTGCATATGTGTATTGATTTCCGCCAACTGAATAAAGATACCATCAAAAATAAGTACCCCCTTCCGAGAATAGATGATTTTTTTGACCAATTGCAAGGTGCAAGTTATTTCTCAAAGATAGACCTTCGTTTTGGCTATCATCAACTCAAAGTTAGGGAGTGTGACATCCCAAAAACCACTTTCTAAACTCTTTTTGGCCATTTTGAGTTTTTTGTTATGTCTTTCAGGTTAACTAATGCCCCAGCATCTTTTATGGACCTCATTAATCGAGTGTTCAGACCATATCTGGATATGTTTGTCATAGTGTTCATCGATGATATACTGGTGTACTCCCGTAGTGAGGATGAACATTCTGATCATCTCTGAACTGTCTTACAAACCCTTAGAGATCACAAGTTATTTGCCAAGTTCAGTAAGTGTGAGTTTTGGCTAAGGTCAGTTGCTTTTCTGGGTCATATCATTTCTTTCGAGGGTATTAGAGTTGATCCCCAAAAGACCGAAGCTGTTAGAAATTAGCCTAGACCTATTTCTCTGACTGATATCCAAAGTTTCTTGGGTTTAGATGGCTATTACCACCATTTTTTTGAGGGTTTCTCCTCTATAGCGTCTCCTATGACTCAGTTGACCCAAAAGAAAGTGAAGTTCTTATGGTCCGAATCTTGTGAGAAGAGTTTTCAGGAGTTGAAGACTTGACTCATTTCAGCCCCTGTTTTGACTTTGCCTGATGGTGTTGATGGTTTTGTTGTGTACTGTGATGCTTCGAGAGTTAGGTTGGGTTGCGTATTGATGCAGAAGGGTAAGGTGATAGCTTATGCTTCTAGACAGTTGAAACCCCATAAGAAAAATTACCCCCCCCATAAGAAAAATTACCCCACCCATGACCTTGAGTTGGCTGCTGTTGTGTTTGCTTTGAAAGTCTGGAGACACTATTTGTATGGTGTCCATGTTGATGTTTTCACTGATTATAAGAGTTTACAGTATGTGTTTACCCAGAGAGAATTGAATCTTAGGCAGAGACGATGGTTAGAATTGTTAAAGGACTATGATATGAGTGTGCTGTACCATCCAGGAAAGGCCAATGTTATGGCGGATGCCCTAAGTAGAGTGTCCATAGGTAGTGTTTTGCATATGGTAGAAGGTAAGAAAGAGTTGGCACGTGATGTACATCGTTTGGCTAGATTGGGGGTTAGGTTGTTTGACTCTGTTGAAGGTAGTATAAGGGTACAGAGTAGTTCTGAATACTCCTTGGATTCGAAAGTGAAGGAAAAACAATACTTAGATGCTAGTTTGGTCAGACTGAAGGAGTCATTCAAGGACCAAAAAGTAGAGGTTTTCTCCCAAGGGGGAGACGGTGTGTTGAGATTGCAGGGTAGATTGTGTGTCCTGAATGTTGATGATCTGAGATAGAGGATTATGGCTAAAGCGCACGGGGTGCGATATTTTATTCATCCTGGTGCACCAAGATGTACTGAGACTTGCAAAAAATCTATTGGTGGAGTGGCATGAAGAAAGAGATAGCAGCGTTTGTAGCTAAGTGTGCAACATACCAACAGGTTAAGGTTGAACACCAAAGACCTGGTGGTATAATGCAAGAGTTTAGTATTCCCACCTGGAAGTGGGAAGAGATAAATATGGACTTCGTGATTGGTTTACCTCCTTCCCGATGCCATCATGATTCTATTTGGGTTGTGGTTGATAGGTTGACTAAGTCTGCTCATTTCTTGCCTATCCATACTTCATATACTGCTGAGGATTACGCTAGATTGTATATCCAAGA
>NW_025833306.1:50955-51437 GCF_002878395.1 Capsicum annuum | reverse complement strand
TTATCTCTTCCCACTTCCAGGTGGGAAGAGATAAATATGGACTTCGTGATTGGTTTACCTCCTTCCCGATGCCATCATGATTCTATTTGGGTTGTGGTTGATAGGTTGACTAAGTCTGCTCATTTCTTGCCTATCCATACTTCATATACTGCTGAGGATTACGCTAGATTGTATATCCAAGAGCTAGTCAGACTGCATGGAGTTCCCTTTTCTATCATTTCGGATAGGGGTACTCAGTTCACTTTGCAATTTTGGAAAGCTTTTCAAAAGGGTCTTGGTACCCAACTACTTTTGAGTTCTGCTTTTCATCCACTAACCGATGGTCAGGCTGAGTGGACCATCCAGACCTTAGAGGATATGTTGAGAGCTTGTGCTCTTGACTCTAAGGGAAGTTAGGATGATCACTTACCGTTGATAGAGTTTGCTTACAATAACAGTTTCCACTCTAGTATTCGCATGGCTCTATTTGAATCCTTATATGG
>NW_025833306.1:46697-47955 GCF_002878395.1 Capsicum annuum | reverse complement strand
AGTTTCCACTCTAGTATTCGCATGGCTCTATTTGAATCCTTATATGGAAGGAAGTGTAGATCACCCATAGGTTGGTTCAAGGTGGGAGAAGCGGCTGTGAGTGGTCCTGATTCGGTATTTAAGGCTATGGAAAAAGTTAAGTTGATTAGAGAAAGGTTGAAAACTGCGCAGAGTCGTCAGAAGTCATATGCGGATGTTAGGAGGAGAGACCTTGAGTTTGAAGTTAGTGACCTAGTGTATCTGAAAATTTCACCCATGAGGGGGGTGAAGAGATTCGGAAAAAAGGGGAAGCTTAGTCCCCGTTATGTTGGTCCTTACTAAATTCTTAGCTGTGTTGGTAAGGTAGCTTATGAGGTCGAGTTGCCTTCCGAGTTGTCCTCTGTTCATCCAATATTCCATGTCTCCATACTTAGAAAGCATATTAGCGATGTTGTCGTAGCGGATTCCTCTATGAGTGCTGACATTCAAGAAAATCTTTCTTTTGATAAGATTCCTATTGAGATTCTTGATTTCAGTGTCTGAAGACTAAGGAACAAAGAATTTCCCTTGGTCAAAGTGTTGTGGCGAAACCAATCTGTTGAGGGTGCAACTTGGGAAGTTGAGGCGGATATGCGATCCAAGTACCCGCACCTATTTTCCACGAACTCCGATCAAGACGAAGGTACCGTTCTTTCCTAAATCATGCACTTTTGATAAAAGTTGCAGCAGTTCAGCTGTCATTTATTATGTGTTCAGTTGTAGTTTCTTGAATTTATGCATTCTATGTTGCATTCGGAGTGAGAAACGATGTGGTGATGAGTCTAACGAATGGTTTTAGCGGGATAATCTATTCCCTATCTAATCTTGGCATGTCTAGCGTCATTCGAAGATGAATGTTTCCAAGGGGGGATGATGTAATACCCCGAGAAATTTTTCGTTGAAATTTTGTGCGTAAACGTGTTGGGTTCTATCTTCTAGAATGAATTATAAATTTTTCATAGGGAATATCATAGATTATGACCCACCATTGCGTATATTATCTAATAAGATTTCCAACGATATGTGGATCATCCAAAACAGACACCCGAGCGATGAGTTATGAACATTCCGATCGAACCGTGAATAGTAGTGAACAGTAAAACATGCAGGAAAAAGTACTGAGGCCTGGCGTATTTTTGCTCCAACTTTAAATGATCATAAATCCTTGTACATAATGATCTGGGTGATCTACAATATATTAACGGAAAGCTCTGCGAGTCCTCTTTCCAATGAAATTGGT
>NW_025833306.1:22788-46597 GCF_002878395.1 Capsicum annuum | reverse complement strand
ACAACCGAGCGATGAGTTATGAACATTCCGATCGAACCGTGAATAGTAGTGAACAGTAAAACATGCAGGAAAAAGTACTGAGGCCTGGCGTATTTTTGCTCCAACTTTAAATGATCATAAATCCTTGTACATAATGATCTGGGTGATCTACAATATATTAACGGAAAGCTCTGCGAGTCCTCTTTCCAATGAAATTGGTTTCATCCAATTTGTTTTATCGGAGCCAAAATTTATGGTCGATCTACTTCATCCTAACAAAAGTGAATTTTTGAGTCAACTTCAAATGATCGTAAATCCTAGTACAAAATAATCTGGGTGAGATACTATATATCAACGGAAATATATGAGAGTCCTCTTTCTAATGAAATTGGTTTTATCCAATTTGGATATCAAAGTAAAACGTTATGGTTGATCTACTTCAAACTATCAAAACAGTCCACCAAAGGACAGATTCGAGAATTATTTGATTTTTAGGGGCGTTTTGGTCAGTCTCCCTCACCCAAAATCCATCCAAACCCTATATTAAAGCCTATTAGAAGAATTATATGTTATATTTCATCAAATTCGCACAAAAAGAAAACCCTAAGCTCCTACATCCAACTTCAAGAACCTCCAAAGTTCACCATTAATTCTGCAAATTTATTCAAGATTCCAAGTTCCTAGTTCAAGAACTCCAAGAACCATCTTTCAAAGGCACGATTAACATCTCAAAAATGAGTATCAATCTAAAGTTCATCATTCAAGGTATGTGGGGTTTTTCAACAAGAACTCTCTTTCGTTCTTGTGCCCAAAAGTAATTTTCTTTACAAAGGCATGATTTTTATTTGATTTTTACGAATTTGAAGCATGAACCCATATCTTATGATGATTATTATGAAATCTTGATGTTTATGATTTTGAAAGATGAATTTACATGTGTGGAGATATAAAGAATGAATCTTGAACGATATTTATCATGATTTTGATATTTGGGTCGTGAATCCCCATTGGAAATTGTGTTTTTTTAGAAAGTGTGCGTTATAAGCACGTTGATGTTGAATATTTGAGATATTTTGAATGATTTGACCTTTTGGTCTTAATGGATTTATTTTGAACATGAGTGTGAAAGAAATCCACAACGCGATTGATTTTGATAGATGGGAAGCATGATGGCTCCCGTTGTATATTTATATATTACTGAAATTGTTTTGTTGTGGATTGTCTTTGAAATGATCTGAGCTAAGTCCGAGATAAATCTTTAGCACCGAGTGAGAGGTATAAAGCGACCTTACTTCACTAGAACTACGTGCCCCTGTAGGAGTGAGCTTGAGAATGATTTATATAGTGATCACTAGTTTGTGTGGATTTGATATCGATAGTCCTACTCCGATGGCAAGGATAGGATGGCTCTCCCCAACGTGGGTTGTACGTTGGACTCTATGTAGCTCACATGGATTATGCCGGTTATAGGATCTCCCAGTGTGTGTGTGTTTCCTTGTGTCTATGGTGAATGGTGAAGTGATTTGAAAGTGAAATTGTGAAAGTTATTCTTTCGAAAGATTTAAATGATATTTACATTATGAGAATTGATATTCTTGATGAACTGAAAGTGATTGATAAATTATATAATGACTCACATGTGTTATTGTACTTATTTCATCCTCTCATGATTATGATGATTTTCTTCGGACTATGTGAGTTTTTCATTCATCCTGCATATTTCTTATAAATCAATGCATAATGAATTCAAAACCCAAAGTGATAGATTGTATGCTACAAGGCTTCCATAACCCTAACTAATAAACTTAGCTACTCATGAACAAAACGAAAAGCATCATAAATATATTCATCATACCAAAAATTAGAAGATGACCTTGGTGTGAAAATAGTAAAAACAAGAGAGAAAAATATTTCTCTCTCTCTCCTCAAGCTAAGCCGCCTTTCTCCTCTCTCAGAATAATACAGAATAATGAATAATGAATAAAAATTCAGCAATTAAGTCTTTTAATAATCTCTTCTCATAATTTCCTTCTAAGTCCCTGAACTAATTATAAATGACAAATTAGTCTTGGACATAGTTTCTAGGCACCACATTTGATCCAGATTGCTACTCTCTCTTGTGTCATATTCCATCCGCGTTCCATAGTCCCATTATGTCTTCATCTACCTCATTAATACCTGAAATCATGCTAATCACATTGGTTAGCTCAATTACATAGAAGTAGAGTAAAAATATAAGAAACTAGGCACTTTGTTCTCTAAACATACTTAAAATATGGATAAGTTATGGTGCTTAGGCGTATAAATACACCCAAGATCACCACCCCACACTTCAAGCTTTGTTAATCCTCGAACAACATATCCATTTATACATACTACACAAGCCTTAGCACCCACAAAGGAAGAAAAGATGCTCAAATAGGCTCACACAATAATTATGAACAAGAAGTAGATTCAGGAATCCTTACTAGAGACAACCTACCCTCAAGAATAGACTCATTAAGTTGGCAATTTCATGCATATCGTTTAAGCATAGAAATCATATAAATTACCCAACCTTCATCAACCGTGTGCCCTCACAACAAGAAAGTTACCCATAATCACTCACAATCATGCAATTTCTAACAAAATGGGTACAAGAATCAAGTTGCACTCACTCTCACAAAGAATTCTCAAATTACAACTGATGATCATATGCTTGCCCTTAGTGTAATACTCCACTAATATCAGAATGCTAAGATTAGGATCAAATAGGTCTTTTACGGGTTGTAATGCAGGCTAAAGGATGGGTAGGAGCTATTTTTTGGCCAGAAATAGTGATTATCTTCCCTAAGTGCTTTAATACACTACATTATGCAATTTAGACCAATCTCTAACAAACAATTTCCACTTCTTCTATCTTCACAGATTTGCTTTTCACCCCAACTCATTAAGCTTAATTAATAACACTATGGTGGGAGTCTGCAACCCTTTCAAATACTTTTTTTTGCACCCTTTTCATGTTACGCACCCCTATAATAGCCACCCTCAACTTAAGCGATTTGCCTTAGTTGAGGTGCACAATGTCCAAGAAGGACTAGGGCCAAAACAAGTTCATTATAACATATTTGGGATAAAATTTGGAACTTTTTCAACAATTTTTGCTACTCCCAACCACATCAATTTCACACGCCAATAACTAGACTTTGGGGCATTAATTTCTCCTTTTTCCTCTAATTGTCAAACTCCTAACTCAAATTAATTTTACATTAAAGCGCGTAGGAGATTTTGGATCAAATTATGGTCTATTAAAGAACGGAATAGGCTACATATGAGACTAACAAAAGAACAAGCTAAAGGATCATCGAGGCTAGCTAAGATAATATACAAAGGTAGGTCAAAAGAAGGTATGAACAATGGCTATCAAAGAAATGCCTAAATCATCTCCTAAACTCACAATCTTTATTTCACTTTGCACACACACCAAGCAAGTTCTAGCATCAGTTGCAATAAGGAATATACAATATTCTTACACACTCATGGCACATGGTCAACTCAATTAGGAGCATTATAGATTCTCAACCCAACAATTACATAAATTCAAATAAAACCAACAATCACAACAAGAGTCACAACTAGAGCCTAGGTGTTTCAAACGTAATGATCCATCACATACCTATTTTATAATGTCATGTGATCCACAAGAATAGCTACATACAATTAAATGACTAATTTTCTCTTAAGACGGTCGTCATCCATCCATCATCGAGAAAGGCACCTAATTATGACTAAATAGAATAAACATCTAACAAGAAACAAAATAAACAAAATAACTAATCCTATCACAGAAGAATGTTAAGGAGAAGGTACTATTTTCTTACAAAACAAGTAGCAAAGTAACCAACCACCCCACACTCAAGATCAGCATTGTCCCTAGTGTAAATAACAAGATAAAGAACCTGGCTAGTAGTACTCCTAATCCACATTAGGAGTCATGCCACCTGTAATATTCCTATCACTCCTAAACTTACCACCATTGACATAGCTCAATTCCAAATCAAATTTGGTACTAATCTCCTTCTTAGTACTTTATGCACCTACACTTACTCAAAAAAAAACTGATTAGAAGGATGGGTTACCTCCCACCAAGCGTCGTAGTTTCTATCGTGGCTCGACTCTTCTTTTTGCATTTTTGTTTAACATGATAAAGTGAAAATAAAATCATGGGTTACCTCCCATGTAGCGCCTGATTTAATGTCGCGGCATGACTTTACTATCTTGACTACTCAGACTTTATCAAGATACATCGATGATACCATTTGTACCTCATTTGTTGGATCAAGACAACACTTTATTCCTAGTCGAACCACTTTAAAGTCACTCACATCCTTGCTTACAAGTTCAACCAAACCAGCTATGGTCTCCACAAAAGACATATCGTTAACTGGTACATCTGGATCATCTTCGTATAATACATTAATAATTGAGAAGACACTCATCTCCTTTTGTTGTTTCATAGACCGACATACTTCAAAACTAACTTCTTTCTCATTGAGCCTAAATTTTAGCTCATTCAGCTCCATGTCAACTAACACTCTCCCAGTTGATAAGAAAGGCCTACCCAAAATTATGGGTACTTCAAAGTCCACTTCACAATCAAGAATTACAAAGTCAGCAAGAAATATACAATCAGCAACTTTTACAAATACATCATGTAGAATCCCAATCAGCCTTTTTACCAATCTATCCGCCATTAGAAGCCGTATATTGGTGGTCATAGGATCCCCCAAACCTAGTTTCTTGAAAACCGTCAATAGCATAAGATTTATACTTTCCCCAAGATTACAAAGGCCTTTTCAAACTTTAGCAATCCAATCATACATGGAACAATAAATGCTCTTGGATCATCTTTTTTCTGGACAATAGATCTTGTAGTAATAGCACTACAATGATGACTATTGTCTACCGTTTCATAGCTCACAGTCCTTTTCTTTGTCAATAGGTCTTTCATAAACTTAGCATATCCGGGCATCTATTCCAGTGCTTCAACTAAGGGTACATTCATTGTCAACTACTTCAACATAGCCATGAATTTGCTAAACTTGCCATTATCTTCTTTCTTCTTTAATCATTATGGAAATGGAGGTGGTGTCCTTGGGATTTCAGTTGGAACAACTTCTACCTCTTTTCTTATGCCTTGCTCCATATCATTAACATGTTTCTGCTTAGGTGGTTGTTCCATTTCCGCACTCTTCTTTTCTGAACCTCCCAACTTCACAGGCACCACTGGAGATTCATCAACCATCTCCCAATCCATTTTGACCTCATTAGTATAAGAGAAGGCTCCCAAACCTAGACTAGATAACATCTTACCACTCCTAGTGGTAATGGTCATACATAATCCATCAGTCCTCGAATTCTGAACTGTATCACTTGGTAGAGTCCCATTTTATTTTTGGTTGAATGTTGTGGATAATTAGCTCATCTACTGCTTCAGTTGTAATAGCGATTGAGTGCGAATTTACTAGTTAACCCATGGAAGATATGTCACTCTTCATAGTAGTCACCCCAAAATTGGTCACCTCAACTCCCTTTAATAGTTTCTCTATCATGTGCTCCATGGACATTTTGCCTAAACTGGTGGTAGCATTATCACGGCTTCTAGGAGGTACATACAGTCCACTCCTGTCACTTTTATTCTTCCATTCTCCTTGATGGTTCCAACCTTGGTTTCCTTGACCACCAGTCTGGAAACCCCTTGGTTATGCAAATAGTTAGTCTCTTCCTCAGTGTTTGATTCAGCTCCCTTACCATGGGACCCCACAGCTTTTACCTTTTCTATATTCCCTGATAGCAAATATTTCATGATCAAATCCATCTTGGTTTTTATGTGAGTCATATCCTGATCACGCTTCTCTTCTCTCCTATGCTGCTCTACTGATATTACACTAGATGCAGTTTTGCTTGCTACCACAGAATATCTGGTATGCCAAGCTCTACTTGTCTTAGTTATTATTTTTAACATGTCCATAGCCTCAGTAAAGGTGAGCTCCATAAAAGCTCCTCTTGTAGCATTATCCACTATTATCTTTATAAGTGAGTTCAAAGCTCTGTATAGTATTTCCATCAAATGTTCATCAGTCATCTTATGGTTTGGGCATTGAGTCAACTTCTTTTTAAACCTCACCCAAGTCTCATGCAAAGCTTTATTAGCCAATTGCCTAAAGTTGCTGATCTTGTCCCTCAACTGTAACATTCTGGAGGGCGAAAAGAACCTTTCCAGAAAAGCTTCTTTTAATTGCCTCTAGTTTGTTATAGAATCAGGAGTCAGCTCATTCAACCACATAGTTGCCTCTCCAGATAGAGACAGTGGGAACAATCTTAAATAAATAGCATTTTATGCATTTCCAGGATTATCAAATGACTTACAAATACTGATGAAATTCACCAGATATAGATTTGGATCATCACCAGGTAATCCACCAAAGAGTCCTTTCAGATTCAGTAGCTGGATCATAGTGCTGGTGATTTTAAATTTTACCCCAGGAGCTAGTGGTGGTAGAATAATTTCCCCTGTAGATCCAGTTCCATCTAAATTGTCCTCATCATTGTCAATATCAAACTGTACAGCTTGGCGGTCTGGTCTTCCTCTGAATGGACGATTTCAATTTACAGGTGCAACTACCCCTACTACACGCTTCCTATTTATTGGGTCAATTAAATCATCATCTTTCAGGTCCTCTTTATCTAGATTAGGTACCCGACCTAGGTTATCTGTATTCTATTGATATAATTGAGCATTATCCAAAGTGGCTAATCTTTCATCTTCCTATTGGTTAGCTATTCTTTCAATGAGATAAGGTTCAGGATTAAAGGGTAATAATGGTTCTGCTAAACTTCTGGTTCGTGGCATAAATAACAATGAGCCTGTAACAAACAAAAACAAAAAATAACGTAAAATAGGGAAACTTGACTAACAGTCAATTAACACACATAAATGCAATCGACAATCGTATTCCCCAGCAATGGTGCAAAAATTTGATACGCCCAAATTACACCTCTCTTACGAAAGAGTAAGCGATCGTTATCAAATATATAACTCAACTAGGTTGGGGTCAAATCCCACAAGAAATATGGTGTTAATTAAGTTATATGCAGATAAGTTGACTTTTAATCATTTGTTTCCGTAAAATAAATAGGTGGGATTTGATTCACTTTACAAATTAATGGTTTTAGTTTAACAAGATGAAATATGTGTAGTAGTATTCAAATTCAGAGAAATAGCAAGCTAGGGTTATGTCCACCTTGTAGTTTTCAATACTTACTAACTATGGGCTTTATGAATTCATACATGCATCGTGCTTACAGAGAAACATATTGTATTTAATAACATAATCCTAGTGTTTCTCAACCATCAAGGACTAATTCACTTTAGTTCTCTCGAATCAAAAGCGTTCACCAAAAACAATACGAAATCTCCAAGTAGTTAATCCTGCTAAGGCATTAGCTTATAAAATAAGGGTTGGAAATCCTATTTTCTTGTCACTACTCTCTTTTCCGAACATCAACCTTTCTTTCGAACAAGTTGCATTTTAAGGCATATCTTCTATATTTGCAACCATGAGAATTCAAGATAAGCGAAGAGAGTATGATGTAAACAAATCAATGCATAATGAATTCAAAACCCAAAGTGATAGATTGTATGCTACAAGGCTTCCATAACCCTAACTAATAAACTTAGCTACTCATGAACAAAACGAAAAGCATCATAAATATATTCATCATACCAAAAACTAGAAGACGATCTTGGTGTGTAAATAGTGAAAACAAGAGAGAAAAATGTTTTTCTCTCTCTCCTCAAGCTAAGCCGCCTTTCTCCTCTCTCAGAATGATACAGAATAATGAATAATGAATAAAAATTCAGCAATTAAGTCTTTTAATAATCTCTTCTCTCATAATTTCCTTCTAAGTCCCTGAACTAATTATAAATGATAAATTAGTCTTGGACATAGTTTATAGGCGCCATATTTGGTCCAGATTGCTACTCTCTCTTGTGTCATATTCCATCTGCATTCCATAGTCCCATTATGTCTTCATCTACCTCATTAATACTTAAAATTATGCTAATCACATCGGTTAGATCAATTACATAAAAGTAGAGTAAAAACATAAGAAACTAGGCACTTTGTTCTCTAAACATAGCTAAAATATGGATAAGTTATGGTGCTTAGGCGTATAAATACACCCAAGATCAATGCTCAACAGATAGAATAGAAGAAGATTAAGATGAGAGAGAAACAAAATAAGAGAGCAAGGACAGGTAGTTTTAATTTTGCTCAGCCTAAGTTAAAGAGTGGAAGTTGTTCTCAGTTCCTCCCAAAGTCATTCGTTCCATCTACTTCCTTAGTTAGTGCTCTAGTGTCGAAATTCATAGATAAAAATAGTGATAGGGTGCCAGGATCTAAGTCTCAGGGCAGTATTAGCAGTGCATGAACCTATTCTCTTTGTCAGACATGTGGCAAGCACCATCAGGGTACTTGTAAAGCTAGCAGTGATGTTTGATTCAGATATGGCAAGCCAGGCCACAGAGTCAGAGATTGTCCTCAGCCAGGTCCTCAGGGTCAGCGTAACCATTCCTCAGCTCAGTCTGATCACCTGAATCAGTAGGGTGCCACTTCTAGTGCTACTAGTGGGCAATACCCGAACAGACTCTACGCTCTTCAGTCTTGACAAGATCAGGAAAATTCTCCTGATGTGGTTACGGGTACATTATAGATCTTTCATTTGCATGTTTACGTTTTACTAGATCCAGGAGCTTTTTTGTCTTCTGTTACTCCTTATATAGCAGATAATTTCGAAGTCAGTCCCAAAATTCTAAAATATCCCTTCTCAGTCTCCACTCCAGTGGGTAAAACCATTATATCCCGATGGGTATACAGGAATTTTCTGATTATATAATCTCAGAAGGTCACTTCAGTAGACTTAGTCAAATTAGAGATGACTGATTCTGATGTCATTCTTGACATGGATTGGATTCATTCCTGCTATGCCACAGTCGACTACAGAAATAGAATTTTCCAATTTTAGTTTTTGAATGAACCTATCCTAGAGTGGAGAGGTAGTACTTCAATTTTCAGAGGTCAGTTTATTTCTTACCTTCGGGCACGAAAAAATAATATCTAAGGGGTGTGTCTATCATCTTGTTCGAGTTAAGGACTCTAGTTATAAAATGCCCAATTTTGAATCAGTCCCAATAGTGAATGAATATTCAGATGTCTTTCCCAAAGATCTTCCAGGAATTTCTCCTGAAAGAGAAATAGACTTTGGTATTGATATTCTTCTAGATACTCAGCCTATATCTATTCTGCCATACAGAATGGCACCAGTAGAACTTAGAGATTTGAAAGAGTATTTGAAGGATCTCCTAGATAAGGGATTTATCATACCCAGTGTGTCCCCGTGGGGTGCACCAATCTTATTCGTGCGAAAGAAAGACGGTTCTCTTAGAATGTGCATTAATTACCGTCAACTCAATAAAGTCACGATTAAGAATAAGTATCCACTTCCCAGAATAGATGACTTATTTGACCAACTTTAGGGTGCCAGCCAGCTATTTCTCCAAGATAGATCTCAAATCAGGCTATCATCAGCTCTGGGTCAGAGAATGTGACATTCCAAAAATAGCCTTCCATACTCAGTATGGTTACTTTGAATTCTTAATTATGTCCTTTGGTCTTACCAATGCCCCAGTTGTTTTCCTGGACTTGCTGAATCGTGTGTTCAAGTAGTACTTTGACACGTTCTTCATTGTCTTCATAGATGATATCCTTGTTTACTCTCGCAGTAAGCATGATCATACAGACCATCTCAGAATAGTATTACAGACTCTCAAAAATCATCTATTGTTTGCCAAATTCAGTAAGTGCAAGTTTTGGCTAAGGTCAACAGCATTCCTTATCATTTCTGGTGATGGCATTAGAGTTGATCTTCAAAGGATCAAAGCAGCAAGAAACTGGCCTCGCCCTGTATCTCCATCAGATATCAGGAGCTTCTTGGGTTTAGCTGGCTATTATAGATGGTTTGTTGATGGATTTTATTCTATTGCATCCCCTATGTCCAGATTGACTTAGAAGAAAGTCAAGTTTTAGTGGCCAGATCTTTGTGAGAAGAGTTTTCAGGAGTTGAAGACTCAACTCACCTCAGCTCCAGTTTTGGCTCTTCCAGATGGTACAGATGAGTTCATAGTGTATTATGATGTATCCAGAGTAGGTTTTGGTTATGTCCTCATATATCATGGTAAGGTTATAGCCTATTCCTCCAAACAGCTTAAACCTCATGAGAAGAATTATCTGACTCATGATCTTGAGTTAACAACCGTAGTTTTACCTTAAAAATTTGGAGGCATTACTTATACGGTGTTCATATAGATGTTTTCACAGATCATAAGATCCTTCAGTATGTATTTTCTCAGAAATATCTTAACCTCTATCAGAGAAGGTGGTTAGAGCTCTTGAAAGATTATGACATGAGTGTCCTTTACCATTCGGGAAAGGCCAATGTAGTGTCCGACACCCTCAGTAGACTATCTATGGGTAGTGTTGCTCATGTTGAGGATAGTAAGAATAAGTTAGCTCAGAAGTCCATCAGCTTTCCAGACTAGGTGTCCGCTTAGTCAATTCAGTAGAAGGTAGTACATGGATTCAGACCAGTTCAGAATCATCTCTAGTTTTCAAGGTGAAAGAAAAATAGGATAGAGATCCTAGTCTAATCAAGTTGAAAGAATCAGTCAAAGATCAAAAAGTAGAGGTTTTCTCCCAAGAGAGAGATGGTGTTTTGCATTGTCAAGGTCGTCTTTATGTGTAAGGTGTAGATGACTTGAGGCAGCGAATTCTCGTAGAAGCGCATGGTGTGCACTACTCTATTCATCTAGGGGGCACTAAGATGTACTGTGACTTGCGGAAGATCTTTTTTGGAGTAGGATGAAGAGAGATGTTGTATAGTTTGGGGCTAAGTGTTCTACATATTAGTAGGTTAAGATAGAGCATCAGAAGCCTAGTAGGTCCATGCAGGAGTTCAGTATTCCTACTTGGAAGTGAGAAAAAGTGAACATGAACTTTGTGAAGGGTTTGCCTCGTACTCGTCGCCAACATGATTGATTATGGGTTATTGTATATAGGATGACCAAATCAACTTATTTTCTTTCAATCCATACCTCTTATTTAGTCGAGGATTATGCCAAAATCTATATTAGAGAGTTGGTCAGATTACATGGTGTTCTATTGTCCTTTATTTTAGACAGAGATACCCAATTCACCTCTCACTTCTGGAAAGTATTCCAAAAGGGTCTTGGTACCCAAGTTCATCTCAGTATAGCCTTTTATCCCCAGATAGAAGGTCAAGCAGAAAGGACAATTCAAACTTTAGAAGATATGTTGTGAGCATATGCAATTGATTTCAAGGGTAGTTGGGATGATCACTTGCCTTTCATTGAGTTTGCGTACAACAACAACTATCATTAGATTATTCAGATGGCTCTATTCAAAGCTCTCTACGATAGGAGATGCAGGTCTCCAATCGATTGTTTCTAAGTTAGTGAGGCCTCAGTTATAGGGACTGACTTAGTATTCAATGCCTTAGAAAAAGTCCAGTTGATTAGAGAAAGACTCCGAGCTGCTCAGAGCCGAAAGAAGTCTTATGCAGATGTGCGTAGAAAGGATCTATAGTTTGAGATTTGTTGCTATATTTACCTAAAGATCTCTCCCATGAAGGGAGTGAAGAGATTCGGCAAGAAGGAAAATCTCAATCCCCGATATTTCGATCCCTTTAAAACTCTCAGTCGTTTTGGCAAGGTAGATTATGAGCTCAAATTTCCTTCAGATCTAGCCTCCCAGTGTTCCATATTTCTTTGCTCAAAAAATGCATAGGTGACCCATCAGTTGTAGTCCCTATAGAGGGCATTAATGTTCAGAACAGCCTCTCTTATGAAGAGATTCCAGTCGAAATTTTAAACTACCAGACTCGTAGACTGAGGAACAAAGAAGTCCCTGTAGATAAAGTTCTTTGACGAAATCAGTCCGTTGAGGGAGCTACTTGGGAAACAAAAGCAGATATGCGGACCAAGTATCCTTACCTCTTTTCCACTAACTCAGACTTAGCCCAAGGTAATAGTTTTCCTTAAGCTTGCTCAGTTATCATGTTTAGTTTCATTACCAAATTGATATTCAGTTTGATGCTCAGAATTCTATTATAAACTTGGCATCAAATACCATTGCATATTCAGTCATATGTTCATGCATCATGTCAGTTATGTATTCATGCATCAAATATGCATCCTCATTATGAGAAACTTAGCTTATCAAAAATCTCAGTCATGCATTCATGAATCAGTTACACACGCCTCAGATATGTATGTTCAGTATGATATATTTAATTTATCAGTCATGGCAGTCATGAAATCATGTTTCAGTTATTTATGTCCTATATATATTTCATATTGTATTATCTCCATCTCAGTCAGTCTCATTCAAGGATGAATGTTCTTAAGAGGAGATATTGTAAGACCCTGTAAAATTTCTAAGCTTAAATCAGTCTTTTAAGCTTGTCAAGGGGGTCCCATACTTGGAAAATTCTAGCTAAGTTCCCAGACTTAGTTTATTTTTGGCCTTTCAAAGTTGGCAATTTTATTTTGCCACCTTAATGTCCTTTAATGGTCTATATTTTTTTTAATTCATGATCAGAGAGGCCAATAGGTGTTTCCGAATAAGTTTTGGATTTTTCAGACCTCGTTTAGACCATATTTGGTGTCCCAAAATAGTGGACCAACGCGATCTTAGCATGACGCATCGCCTATCACATTGGTTAATATTGTTGTAGGGACTGCTAGTAAAACTACCGAGACTTGGTGCGATCATGGTGCGATGTGTCGGGTATCGCATCGATGCGCCGCATCACCAATCGTAATGATGCCCAGCTTTAGTAATTAAATGTTCGTGTTTTTAAGGGCAAAGGGGTTAATTTCCCACCCCCTATATAAGCCTATAACATGAGATTCAACCCTTATTTCACCAAAATATCATTGTTACTCTCAAATACTCTCAAGAACAAGTCTAGGATTTTCATAGGAACTTCAAATTCAAGAGATTATTCTGTTAGTTTTCAAGAATTTTCCATCCATGGTATGTCAAGTGTTCATTCATGGATTTATTTCATCTATGAAGCCCAAAAATCAAATTTTAAATTATGAATTGTGATGTTTATGTTGTGGATTGATTATGTTCATATATTTATTGTTGTAGGAATTCCCAAGTTGGAATCTTTATGTGTTGTTCATAAAACTACGCTAGTATGTGCGTTGAAATTTATGAAATTGAGTTGAATTAGGGAATCATGCGGTAGTAATTTGATATCATGACTAAGCCCTAAGTTATGCATACTAGGTATTTGATAAAATGCCTAAGAGAATAATACTTGTACATTATGACTCAACAGAACCTAAATGATGGATTCATGTTACCATTATGTTCAAAATGACTCCCATGCTATTGTTATGCGTTGTAATAGATTGATGTAATGCTCATTAGATTAGGCTTAGGAAATTATGACATGTTTATATGCATTCTTATTCATGTGAAAGCTTGTGGTATGGAAATACTTCATGAAAATCCCTAATGATAGTACTATGAATTATTGACCATGGTTATGTGTTCAAGAAGTGTCATGTATTGTCATTTTCATGTTATCGAGTCCTGGGTGTACTTGTACCCGACAACTTAGTTGTGTGCCTAGAGCCAGCATCATTTTCATGATAAATCTCAGTCACGCCATGATTAGTAGTATTCTCAGTCTATTTCAAAACTCAATAGAATTCAGTCAGTTACATAACTCAGGAAAACTCAGTAATCTCAGTCAGTTATTAGATCTCAATAGTATTTCATCAAATAACGAAACTCAATAAAATCAGTCCAGTTCAGTTTAGTTAATCATGTTTAGTGTCTATTCAGATGGGAGTAGAATTCAGCACCGAGTGAGTCCAAGGATAGGAACTCATCTGTGAGTAGAGGGTGTAATTCTTAGAAGCAATCCTTGTGCTCCAGAACTACGTAACCAGCGTAGGTTGAGACATCAAACCTGCTAGTTGAGGATAGATAAGGTGGCTTAACCTATTATTTGAGGGTCCCACCGTTCTCCTTAGAGTACCTGTTAGACGAGGGATTTCTCACAGCTTGTCCTTACCAGTGGAGCAGTATTGTTACCCTTCCAACTGAGGTTACAGGTTGGACCCCAAATTTATTTTTAAAATGAGGCATGTCGGTTAGATTAATTCTTCCATATTTTTAGTTACAAATTCAGTACTATCAGATACAGTTACCCAGTCTCAATAATAGAACTCAGATAGTTCTACAGAACCTAGGACTGTCAGATACAGTCACCCAGCTTAGTACGTAACTCATCTAATTCCATCAGAACCTAGACTATTGGACACAGTCACCCAGTATCAGTTACATTAGTTATACCAGTTATTAGTAACTCATGTTATCAATATTCAGACTCAGTAGTCTATATTACTCACGAAACCAGTCACAGTTACACACTCATATACGTACTTTCACAGTCATGTTATACAATTAGTTAGCATTGTTTATGCATATTGACCCATTGCATTCAACCTACCTCACTTGCATACCAGTACATTCAATTGTACTGACGCATTTGTACTATGGTATTTTTATACCATAGGTTCACAAGCACAAGCTCCAGAGCATCAGTAGCATTCCAGTTTCAGCAGTCAGAGTCAGCAGTGAGTCCTTATCATTCGAGAATGTTATGATTTAATTATTTCATATCTTTAGTACTTAGTTATTTCGGTAGTTATAGTTAGCTGGGGATATGTCCCATCAACTCTTTATTCAGACAATCTAGATGCTTTCAGACTATCGCATGTTCACAGTTATTTTAGTTATTTTGGTAATGATGTACCGCATTTTTAGATGTTATGTTTTATCGTATATTTGAACCTTATGGCCTTTCATCCTTTAATTTTATATTTTTACATCATATTATGCAGTTCATAGTTACAGATATTAGACATGGGTTAGCTTATGGTTCTTCGAGGTCATGAGTACCGTGTAGCATTTCGGGTACCAGATTCGGGGCGTTACACCAGTTAGTCTTCAAAATTTGTCTAATCTAGTATTTTTTTTATTCTTCATTTAAATTGATAGTTTAATATTAAAGGCTAAGAACTAAAAAATTACATTATTTTCACAGATTGGAAGTATGGTGAGTGAAGGTGGAGCATCAAATTAAAATATTTCAATTTTATCTCCAAATGAAGTTGAAACTGTCGTTGAAGTTGAACCTTTGAAGAAAAGAAAGGCCATGGAATCTAGGAAAAAATGTTGGCAATGGCTTGACAAGATCATTGATGAAAAAATTGGAGCTAATAAAGCAAAATATAAGTATTGTGAAAAAAATTATGTTATTGCTTCAAGTGTTAGTGGTACTTCATCGATGAATAATCATATACTAAATTATGTCCTTATCGCCTCAGCATTGGTGTTAAAGATAGTCAAATAAAAGTAGCTTTTCAACCATCTTCCACGGGTGAAAAGGAAGGGCCATTTGGTACTTGGACATTTGATTAAGGACAAAGTAGGAAAGCTTTATCCCAAATGATAATTGCTGATGAGTTGCGATTTACTTTTGTTGAAAAGGAAGGTTTTAAGAATTTCGTAAGAGTCACAGCCCCACACTTTCGTATTCCTTCTCGTAGAACCTTGACAAGAGATTGTTATTAGTTCTATAATAAAGAGAAACAAGTTTTGAAAAAGATTTTCAAATAAGTACGTCCAAAATTTTGTCTTACCATATATACTTGGACGTCGATACAAAAAATTAACTACATATGTCTAACAACTTATTTCATAGACATAAATTGAAAATTGCATAAAAGAGTGATAAATTTCTATTCAATTTTTAGTCATAAAGGTGTTGATATGGCTGCTTCCATTACTAACTATTTTCTTGAATGGGGTTTGGATACCGCTCTTAGTATTACAGTTGATAATGCTAGTTCCAACGACGTTACTGTGATAGAAATGTCTAAACAATTAAATAGTTGGGGAACTAATATAATGGAGGGTCAGCATCTTCATGTGAGGTGTATGACACATATTCTTAATCTTATTGTGCAAGATGGGCTGAAGAAAATTGATAAGTTTGTCAGGTGAGTGAGATAAAATGTAAAGTATGTTAAACAATCTGCTGCTATAGTTAGAAAGTTCAAAGAATTTTGTGAATCTAAAATGATAACTTGCAAGAAATCTTTATGTTTAGATATTCCTACTTGCTGAAACTCTATATACTTGATGCTTGAAACAACACAATATTTTGAGCTTGCATTTGAAAAATATAGTTTCTATGATAATGGTTTTTTGGATTATCTTTGTACCTCTCCTTGTGAAAATGAAACTAATGCATGCCCCTTTACAAGTGAGGATTGGGAAAATATGAGGACAATGGTAAAAACTTTGAAAACTTTTTATGATCTTACTTTGAAAGTTTCTAGTTCAAAATATGTTACTAACAGTGTGCACTTTATGAAAATTATTGAGCTTGATCTGATTTTGAAAGAGATGATAGAAAATGAAGATTTTAATTTGAAAAAAAAATGACAACAAATATGAAGGAAAAGTTCAGAAAGTATCGTGGTGATCCAGAGAAAATGAACAAGATAATCTTTATTCCATCTGTATTAGATTCTCGTAACAAACTAGAATATATTCCTTTTGCAATTGTGGATATGTTTGGAAAAAATTGGGGACAAGTTGTCTGATTCGATAGAGGCATATATGAAGGCGTTGTTTGAGCATTATGTTAAGAAATCAAAAAACTCTTCATCTTTATCTACTTTTTCTTATTCTGTAAATTCTTCATCTGTAAGTGATTATGAAAACTTTCAAAGAAGAGAAATAATGAGAACAAGATAACAATTTGAGAAACATAAAGAAATTAGTGGAGGTTCAAATAGTAAATGTGAGTTGGAAAAATATCTTGCTGAAGAGATTGAGCCAGATTCAAAAAGACTTGATATATTAGGTTGGTGAAAAATTAATGAGTCCAGATTTTCCATTCTCGCTGAGATGACTCGTGATGTTAGCCATTTTCATATTCAGTGTTGCATTTGAATGTAGATTTAGCCCGGGAGGTCGTGTTATTGATCTCTTTAGGAGTTCATTGACTCCTAAACTAGTACAATCTCTTATTTGTCTTTAAGATTGGCTTAGACATGAACTTATTCCAATTAATGTCAAGGAAGATTTAGAGTATCTTGAGCAACTTGAAATTGGTAAGAATTTTATGATTTTGTATTCATTATATTGAAAATGATTTCTTATCTATATTGCATAGGAACTAACAAGTGTGTTATATTTTTTCAAAAATGGCTTGTAGTGAAAGTCTAGCATTGTTGATATGTACTTATTAATAAGCAAATGTGTATTGTGGGTAAGTGTGTTTTTGCGTTCTTTTCTACTTCGACTTTTACTAGTGTCTTGATTTGAAAATTTTCTACATGTGAAGAGTATTGTTAAGTCCAAAATAACTGAAGATCCGCAAGGACTGTTTTAGTCCAAACATTTTGTACCTGGTAGGAAGCATTTTTATTGTTGTGCCAAAACATGGCAGGAGGTTCTTCGATTTTGATTGATCAATTACTAAATTTGACACTTTGCTAAATTCCAAATCTTGCACTAATGGTGCGTGTTATATTCATATCAATTATGTAAAAAGATTATGTGTGATCTAATTCGTCCTACTATTCCATTCATTTCAAGTAACTTTTTACATTTCTTTTCTTTCTAATTTTTCTTTGAATGTTAGCATCCATCATGGTATGTTCTATTGAGTATTGGGGTAAAAATAATTCTAATTGTTGTGCTTCAATAGATTATTATATTCATTATGTATCCATTGTAGATACAGAATTATGTTCATGAATCTGATCTTTCATTCTTTTATGCATTGTAATGCATAATTCTATGCATGAACTTTTTTGTTTTTCTTTCATGTGTTATATTACTGGTCTATATGAAAATGGCCATATAATTAGAACATTTATCATTAACTATAAAGAAATTCTTCCATATAAAAATACTACAACACTGCTTGATAAGCGTCTAGTTGACATCAATGTGCAATGTTGCAAAAATTATTCAACTTACGTGGAGGTATAGAGTAGTGTGTTGAGAGTATTTTGGAGGCAACAAATTCATTAGTTGCTTCTGTATAGTGAACACCATCCTAGCTAATGTTGACATTTCTTTTCTTTCTAAGTTTTTTTTGAATTGTTAATTTGTTACTGTTTTGAATGTTGTCGCTAGGACAGATTGTAAAGTTCTTGTATGTTGATGTTATAAAGTTTGAACTCACAACAGCTTTTCTTTGATTGTAGATGACTGTTGTGATTGTTTTATGGGCTATGGACCGATGGCCGTTTTTGTGCACTGAGATAGCTGTTTTATGGACTGATGGTAGTGGTTGTTTTGTAGTTTTATGGACAGCTGTGCTGTTTTATGGACTAGTTTATGAACTTTTTTAATGTTTCATGGACTGTTTTAGTGACTCAAATATTTTTGGCTACTTTAGACTATTTCTGAAGAAACAGTTTATGGCAGTTCTTATATGGACTGTTTATACGACTTTATTGATGTTTGTGGATTGATTATGCAAACTTATGCATGATGAAGTTATATATTATATTAAACTTATGGTTATATCATTTAATTTCATTCGTGTTGATCTATTTATAGTTATTTATATTTGAGAATGAAAATTAGGTTTGAAAAAAATTATTTTAAAAAAAAATCATCAATTTTAAATGTCCAGTCATGACAAAGAGAGGTTCACTACTTTAATCTTCAAAATCGAAATAAAAATTTGAAATAACTGAACCAAATTTATAGAAATCAAAGCGAATCAGATTTATTTCAATTTGGTTACGGTTATCATTTTTATCAATCCGAAAATTAAAAAAATGAACCGATATTAAACTATTAAACCGAATACCCACCCCTTCACTCGGGTTAGTTTCCATTATGTTAGTGGGAAATTTTGGGGATTTTGTTAGTTACATATTTTGTGGACTTGTTAAATTTAAATTTTTTTTAATTGAATAGATACACTAATACCCTATCTTTTCAGTAATAACCAACATTAGTTAAAAAAATTAATCCACGTATAAAAAATGCCCCACGCAAAAATACCTAACCACCCACGTATAACTTTTGTGATTTTAATTTTTTAAAAAAATAATTTAATAAGCTCTAATATATTAAAAAAAAAAAAAACCTTATCTTTTTATATTACAAAAGCAAAAAATGATGGAAATTATGTACTATAAGATTTGTACATAATCTTATGTAGATATGAAAACTGAAATAAATTGATGGTTGCTGTTGCTATATAATTGTGGTTATGGTGCAATTTTTTTTCCAAATATCTTGAAAATAAATAATGAATTTTTTTATTTTTATTGGTTATTTGTCGAAGTTTTATAAGACCCTATTTTTATGGTATTTTAATTATTTTGTAATTTTTGTTAATTCAAATCACTTGCTCTTTCGATTTTTGGGTAGCATTCAAAAAATGGAACGAATTTACGGTGTTCATAGTTCCTATCGAAATTGGTTATTTTGTAGATGACTTTTATTTATATTAATAAAAATAATCTTTTTAAAAATTGAATTAAAATATATAACTAATTGTACGTTTAAGCCTTAATACATAGATATTTTGAAAAGATCAAGATTTTTTATAAAATAATAATAATAATAATAATAATAATAATAATAATAATAATAATAATAATCCATGTCCCTTGTCGTTTTATATTTTTAACTTGTGGGTTTTTTATCAATTGATAGTTTTTAGAATTTTAAATTTTCAATTTTAGGCTTGTGCGTTTTTTTTTTTTTTTTGGTAAAATGACTGTTTGAAGAGTTTTAATATTTTGCTTTTCTTTTTCTTCATTCGACAATTTTTATTTATTAGTGTAATCAATTTTGATAAAATAAATAAATGAATAAATGGGAAATGATATTTTTAGTCTCTAAGTTATTGCGTTATTTCAATTTCAGTCCTTGTAATATCCGACAAAGGACTTTACAACACCATGCAAACAAAAAGTAAGAGCAAAAAGAGTTAATAATAAAATAAGAAAGAAAACTTTTAACCTTTAATTAAGCAACATAGACCATTTTGATCTCAAGCTACGGATCTCATCAAATTAAATGAAATGATAACACAATTTTTCTTTTGCATGATAGTTGTTTAAATATTAAATAATTAATTGAAGGTTAAAGGAGTCCTTATTAATAGTTATCATCTCATTTAATTTGATGATAGTTGTTAGCCAGGGATTAAAATAGCACACATTATTTAAATGAAGATTAAAAATGTCTTGTCAAATATCACAAGGATTGAAATTAGAATAATATGATAATTTAGGGACTAAAAGTGTCATTTCCTCGTTAATAAAAGAGGTCATAAATCATGTGTTTGCATAATTAGAAATTTATTAAGATTATTTTTTTAGGAAATAACATAAAGGGCACATAAAACGTGGTTTCGTAATCACTTTTTTTAAAATAATATTTTTTTACACTTAAGGGGACATCAAACGAATATTTCTATAATTTAAACAATGTCTGGTTTTTAAAACTTAATGAGCTTTAAAAAAAATTGGGTTTTGATGAGAAGAATGTGGTAACTTTCCAATTTTGATTTAGGATACATTTAAAAAAATATTTTTAAAATTACATTAAAAATTGCTACTAACTAATATTGCGTAATAAATTAACTTGTCCTGGAAAGTTACACGTGTAAATTTTATAGTATGTTTCTTGGCAATTTTATAAGCAAAACTTTCTTGCTTCTATATTTATAATATATCTATATCTATATCTATATATATTACTAGTATACGTACCTGCGTGATGAACGAATAATATTAAAGTATTAATTATTTCATATTGGAATGTTCATCTGAGCATGTTAAATCATATTACCTCAAAAAAAAAAAGTTCAAGTATCATATCATTTCTCAATAAAATGAGAAAAAATAAAAATGTACCCTCACCCCTACTCACCTCCACCTCCGCCCACCCTCCCCCTTCAAATTTTTATAATAAAAAGAAATTTTATCCCCCTTCCACCCACACACACCACTCCTCCATCCTCTGACACCCCACCTATAATTAAATTCATATGAAAAAAAATTATGTAACTGTACAAAAACATATATATGTTTCGTATTTTTTATCAATAATATTATTCACATTTTAAAAGTATTAGATTGTTAATACTTTTCCTCCACCCATCCACCACCACCACCACATCCCACATCTAATCAAATCTATGTGAGAAAAAAATAAAAACGTAATTGCAAAATAAGTTTTAATGTTTCGTATTTTTTTTTATTATATTGTTTACAATAATTTAAAGATTTCATATTGGCAAAAACAACTTATATTTTTATTCTACCATCTTTCCATCTCTTCCGTTTAAAATTTATAAATAATAATATGTGTATTATCTAATTTATATTCTCAAAAATCCCCTCCCCCCCCCCCACACACACACAAAAAACCTTGGTGTATAATTTTTTTTATTGTATTTAATTATCTTAATTTTTTCTAATTTGACTTTGAATGAAATTATTTCTTATGTTATAAGCATAAGTAATTGAGTTTTCTTTTCTCTTATCTCAAAATATAAAAACTAGAATAGATAAGTCTTGTTATGCCAAAATAAACAAAAGATAGATTAGAAGAATACTCTAAAATAATCTAATATATTAAAAGTGGTTATAATTAAAAATTAAAGTTAAGCACTTTCACATCTAGAGATATATAATTTTTTTCTCATATTCTTATTTTTTTACTCAAGATTCAAAAATATTATTAATTTATCCTAAAAATTAAAAGAAATTTCATAATGCATGTAAAATTCTTGAATATTATTTTGAATATGAATTTTAAAAGAATAAGTAAAATCATAATTTAATCGATGAAAAAGAATTTTAATGTGCAACTACGTAGATTATACTTAATTATATTCTAAGCTATAATATTAAAAAAATATTTTTAGACTATGATTTAACATTTTATTTTTTTCAATAAAAAATTTAAGCGATAAAAATTATTAGCATAAGAAACTATCATTATAAAAAATTTAAGTTGTTGCTTGTGTTTTAGTCATCATGATTTCTTCTTTTTTTTTTCCTTAACTTTATCTATTAGAATTTTGAATATATATGTAATGTTATCTATAGCATGACCCTTCTTAGCATCAAGATATTATCATCTCACGTTCAAATAGAAATATATAAGCTATCACAACTTAAATTTTATCTAGTATTTAAAATTGTTTAAATCTAATTTCCATTTTTAGATGAAAAAAATTATCAAAAAAATTAAAAAATATTTGACAATAATATAATTATGCAATATTGACTTAACTTGTGTACTGTGTACATATGTTAAATAATTAACTAAATATTTAAAAGTGATAAATCTAAACCTAATAAATTAAATGATTGATGTAGAATTTCAAACTTGAACTTATAATATTTAAGTTATGAATTCACCTCTAATGGATGTTGTAAATAACCTATTATAATAGAGAAAAGTTATATTTATGTAAAAAGTTTTTGCAATAACAATGTGTATATGTAATATATAGGTTAAACTAAAAGTGCATGAAAACAATAAATGCTAAGATAATCTTATTTCTCAAAAATAAATAAGACTAATTAAATTATATATATGCTGTCAAATCAACAATATGACTTTTAAGAAAAAAAATCATAACTCTTGATATATTTGTAATTTGCGTGAATTAATCAAGATCTAGCAATAATGCATCATCTTTGCAATATAGATTATCATTTTTATTAGTTTCAAACTTACGGCAAATAAGATGCCATAAGTTATCCCTATTGAAATTAAATGTGTGAATAACATTAAATTTGATTGGTGTTTTAGTATATTTTGTTAATCCTGAAATATGTAAAAAAATCTCACCGTATTATATTAAATAATTAAATTGTCACATAAAATAGAAACACAAAAAATACTATGAGCGTTTATTTTTAAAAGAAATAATTATATAAAAATAATAACAAAAGTTATGTTTAAAAAGAGTCAATTTAATTTCTCAATTAAAGGTAGTCTTGTTTTTTATTTACGTAATAAAGTTTATTTTTATCAGAAATCAAACAAACTGAAAAAATTACTTGTATTCAAGCTTAGATATAGTGAAAATAGATTAGACCGTAATAGCACCATCAATCATCTGCATAAAAAAATAAAAATATAAAATTACTAAAAAAAAATAAAGAATATGAAGAATGTAATAAATAAATTTATGAATAAATTTAATGATCAATAACAAAGAAGGAGAAGAAAATTTAATATTATATATCATTGCAAGAGAGTTTAAGAAGTTAGAAATTTATTCCAACTCAAATTTATTTAAATTCAAATTAAATATCATATCAGTTTGTTATAAGAAGATTAAAAAATTAATTGGATAAATATAAATGTAAAAAAAAAAATGCAAAAATTTTTAGTTCCTATTAAGGTGGAGGATATGCTACAAAAACAAACCTTCACACCAAGTAAACAACTATTTTTAATTCAAATTTCAAAGTAATTTTTATCAGGTAATTGGGGATAAAGCACGCCTAGGTTAGTTTTTGTTGTCGTTTTTTTTTAATTTATTATTATTATTATTATTATTATTATTATTATTATTATTATTATTATTATTATTATTATTATTATTATTATTA
>NW_025833306.1:22289-22688 GCF_002878395.1 Capsicum annuum | reverse complement strand
ATTATTATTATTATTATTATTATTATTATTATTATTATTACTGCTACGTACTTTTTGGTTCGTTAGCATATTGCCACGACCACTATTTCAATATTTATCAATTTATTATTATTATTATTATTATTATTAATACTACTACTAAACATAATCTGCACTACTATTACTACAACTATTTTCGTACTATTATTTATTATTGTTTTATTACGTTTTTATTTTTTCAATTAATTTTTAAATAAATAATAATTAGATGTATTTTATAACATTTTAATGTTAAAAAATATAAATTTATAAAAGAATAAAAGTCTATTTAGAACTCTTCAACCATGAGTTTTTATTTTTTTACTAATGTTTTTTTTTTTTAATAAAGGGTGATGTATTTTTAAATTCAAATACTTTCAA
>NW_025833306.1:0-19289 GCF_002878395.1 Capsicum annuum | reverse complement strand
AATAATGTAATAAAAAATTTGAATTATTTGAATATTAAAATGCATTATGCTTTATTTTTTAAAAAAATCATTAGCTTAAAAATAGAAATTCATGGTTGAAGAGTTCTAAATAGACTTCTACTCTTTTATAAACTTATCTCTTTTAAAATTTAAGTTATATAAGATATTTAAATATAATTTATTTAAATATTAAATTAAATATGAAATTATAATAATAATAATAATAATAATAATAATTAGAGTTTTAAGGAAACGTGCAAAAATATTGCGCCCATTATAGTTTTGTGTTAATGTTAAATTTACCATTGAATTTTTTTTTTTAAAAAAAAAAAACATGCAAAAAAAAAAGGTTAAACTATCAAAAGATAATTAGATCAATAAATTGTTAATTTTAAATTAAAAATAATTATAAAATAAAATTACATATTAGAAATAGATAGTTATCACATTAAAAAGTTCTAATTGGACTCGTATCAATTTTTGAATTGAAAGATTGGGTATTTGAATTTTAAATACATTATCCTTTTAGTAAAAAGATTTTCATTATCTTAAAAATAACAACCCATAATTGAAGAGTTCTAATAGATATTTGTTATTTCAAACTTATATCTTTAAAATTTAAATGCTAAAAAATATATTTAAATATGATCTTATTGTTGGACAGTAAAATTCTCGAGATCAAAAATAATAATCGAGACAAGAAAAATACTACAACAGTCAATTTTTTTATTTCAACGTGAGTGTGACAATCTCTATGAATCCTCTTATTCGCCTTTACAAATGTAAATTCAAGGGCTTTGAGCTTGATCTTGAACTTGATGGATTTGATCTTGACTTGTGCTTAAATCCAAGGGCTTTATAGCTTGTTCTTGAATCTTGCGGTCTTGATCTTGAACTTGAACTTGATTTGTAAATTTAGTGCATTTGATCTTGCCTTATGCTTGGATCCAAGAGATTTGTAGCTTGTTCTTGAATCTTGCGATCTTGATCTTGAATCTTGATTTGCGGATTTAAGGAACTTGATCTCGACTTGTACTTGAATTCAAGGACCTTTGAGCTTGTTCTTGAATCTTGTAGTTTTGATCTTGAATCTTGATGGAATCTGTGGCGTTTGGTCCTCTTTTCTAAATTATGAGGCCCCTATTTATAGTTGTGAAAAGGGAAGAGTCGTGGTGAAGGTGAATTTCTTTGGGCCAATCAGATTTAAGTGACATGGTCATGATAAATATGAACTTTCTTTGACCAATCATATTTAAGTGACTTGACACCTCTTATGGGTTTTTAATTCACAAGGACTGCCGCATCATTTTGACACAATCACATTGGCTCCTTCATATGACTTGGCATACCACATCATTTGATATGTGGCGCCAAATTGGGCCTCTAAAATATGATGACATCTTGGGCTTGCTAAAGTGGGATTAGTTATTTGTAGCCCAAACTAATATGATGTCATCTTGGGCTTGCTAAAGTAGGCTCAGTCATTTGTAGCCCAAATCAATGGGCTAGCCTAGTAAAACTTGGATTTTAATTAAATTCATACATATTTGGACTTAAATAATTAGTCAAATAATATTAATCACCATTATTTATTTGGGATCAATATATTTTGAATTTAATATAATCTGAATTTCGTACAGATTTTAATTTGATAAAATTTTATGGCCTACAAAATGCCCCCTACTTTAAGGTCGGTCGAGTGTATACTTAGAAACTAGACATGAAGTATGATTATTTAAACATGTTTCCCTCGTAACGACCTAAAAATTGTATGAAATATGTGAAATTTATGATTTTATGTGATTTGACTGTTTTATCCCTCCCCGTAGTTGCATTAGGATATTTTTGGGGTGTGGGAGTGAATGGCATGATTTTCGATGCATTTTGGTATCATTTATGCAATATTGTAGGTTTTGATGGCTTAAAGAGCCTTAATTTGGACTTATGTAGATATCTTTTGATCCGTGCAATGGATGGCCAAACGGACTGTGCCAGCAGCTCCGGAATATTGATTTTAGGCTAGGTATAACTTTGGTTTGGGTCCCGGTGTACCCGAGCTTGTTTCGACCTATTGATCGGAAAGTTGAAAAATTGAAAATATGAGAGTGGAACCCACATTTGATCGAAATGACCTCGGATGGAAAATCCAATTTCTCCAGAAGATTCAGAATGTCGATTTTAGGGTGTTAGCATATTTGGTATGATTTTATGGGTTTTAAATCTCATTTCGACCCTCGATTTGAAAAATTATAATTTCGAGTTTCAGGGATCAACTTTATGAAAACGATATTTTTTGGGAAATCTGATATCGCCAACGCGTCCGGTGCGTCAAATTTAGTGTGGTTTTATAGTTTATTTGTATAAAACAAACTCCAAACGAATTTCGGGCACTCCGTGGAAGTCCGAAGTGGACTTTAACCAAAGAAAAAAAAAACTGCAGCTTTTTTGGTTATTTCAATGCAGATTTTCTGCACTTGTAAATAGTTTTGGGTTCATTTTGCTCATTTTTCATCTTGCCTCTTGAGAGTTAAACCCTAAATAGTTTGGGAGCTGAAAAGTGAAGCTTTTGGGAGCTTGGAAAACTAGATTAACACCCTTTTCTTGGTTTTATTACGGATTAAAGGTAAAAATTCACCATTTTCTTAGTAATTTCTTGATAAATTTCTCAAAACCCCAAAAATCTTAGAGCATGATTTTAAATCCAAATTCAATCTTTTTCACTTGAATAATATTTTTATCTTATAATTACTAGTTTTTCATCAATTTAACTTTCAAAATAACTCTGATTCTTGATTTTAACCCGGATTTCAAAGATTTTACCCCGTAAAGCTCAAAAATAGTTTTTCTTCGATTTGAACTTCATTTTTGACTCGATTTAACGGGTTTTCAGCTGCAGATTCCTAAAAATATGAGAAACATGTTTTTAAAATAAAGTTTCGATTTTGCCTTTCTTTTTTGGAAACCAATTTTGGGAGTCCGTTTTGACCCCGAACCAAAAGTAGTCAATATGGATGTCGTTGATTTTGTCTTGATGTGTAGATTTATATTTGATATTTTTAGTGGAGTTCGAGATTGTTCATAAAAAGTAAGGTTGCGGGTTCAAGTGTAGTGAACCGATTTTGGCTTTCGAGGTAGGTTACAACTTAACTCTTTCAGACTAGGAGGGGTAGTAAATGATAAAAAAAAATTCACGTTAAGGGTGGGAACTAATCATGAAAAATGATTATCTATGTTTTGTGCCCGTGTAGGGGCGTATATGTGATGTAATTATCGAAATTAAGATATTATGTGATATGTTTGACCGTGTGGGGTCCTATGTGATATTGATAGCCTTGAATGTATGTGAACAATTGTATTGTGTTATTTAATGTGGTACCATTGGTGTATTGTGATTATATTCAAACTTTATTGGCATATGAGACATATGAAAATTCATGGATAAAACGAAAATAATAAGTGATATTGGCTCATGTGGTTAAGTGAATGTATCATTATGGTTGGTTGGGGAAATATATCATGTGATTGGTCATGAAAATACTCATTGTGATTGGTTGTGAGCATTACATCTTCATATCATGCTCATTCATAAAACATTGGTACCACCGTTGCAATATCTGAGAAACACTGGCAACACCTTTTAAAAAAATATTGTAACACCTTATAAAAATCTTTTCGAGGGATATGCCGAAAAGGAGATATGAGATATGTGGATTGTATACGGGTTGACGAACCCCATTGATCCTACGTAGGGAAGCTTTTAACTCCGTAGGTGTATACGGGGATTGTGCGATGATCCCGGAGCTTGTGTGATGACCTCGTGCATTATCATCATAATCACCATCATCATATATATTGCACTTAATTTATTGAGTTTATGTTGTGTTGTATTTCCTTATTGACTTGTCATCTATGTATTTGTCTTGCCTTCCTTTACTTGTATTTGATGATTTTGTATCTACATGTTCTCTCTTGTTCTATTTATATGTGACATAATGTATACTTCTGTTCTATACCTTGGTGTGTTGTTGAAATATATGTGAGATATATTAGAACTGTTAGTGTAAGCGGTGTGGGCTACCGTTGTGGGATATTTTCTGATTGCAGGTGACATCCCCTTAGTGTAAATTTTGTATGCTTTATTTACTACTTCACTTGGTCGGCCTATGATACCTACTGAGTATTAGTGGATCGTACTCATGCCTACTGCACCCTTTTGGTGTAGGTCTTAGGTCGAGTTTGCCTCAGCTTGATTGACTCGGGCGATTGTTGGAGCTTCTAAGGTAACGGTTGGACATTCATGCGTCTGAAGTTCACCTCTATCTTTCTATAGTTATTATGTCTTTATTAGTATTCAGAGACAGTTATTATTTCTTTGTGGTTATTTTTTTGATGCATTTGACTCTTGGATTGTATTAGTAGTTCTTACACTATTGACTCCTGGTTTTGGGCATGATTGGTATTTTGGATAAGTTCTTTCCACATTGTTATGATTACTTATATTGTTCGGATTCGTTCTAGAAGCTTTACCATGGGATATTTCTGTCTTTTATTCTTTTTGTATCAATTTAGGTGATAGGCTTTTTTGTCAAGGTACACCACGGCAAGTTCTATTATGACCTTTATTTTTGGGTTATGAAATAGTATTAGAGCAGCCAAGTTTCATTGGTCTAAACAGTGTAAGAACGGAATGTCTAATAGAGTCTCACTGATCGGTACGTAGACGTTCGTATCTATCTTCAAGAGGATATAGGATGTCTTTAGGAAACTTTCCTCATTTTATTCCTTATCATATAAATTCTTTCACATCTTGTGTTCTGAGTTGTGTTGCTTTCTTTCTACGCGGATGATGTGGCTTATACTACATATTAGTTGAGAGATGTTGTGAGAAATTAGTGGATATCATTTTTCGATTATAGGCTTATTGATGCTTCTGAGTTGTCATAGGATCGGTTTGTTAATGCCTTTCTAGAGAGATTTGTGCCTTTCAATTGTGAGATCTTATGTGGGACGAGTTTAATCATTTGGAGAAGGACTCCATGACAATTTTTGAGTATAAGGCATGCTTTCATACCCTGTCCAGATATTTCTATAATAACTTTTCCATCGAGTTTAGAAAGGTTAGAAAGTTTGTGAAGGGTTTGGATATTTCTCTTTAGTTGGCTACATCTCAGATGATTATGCTTGGAGCTCCTCTTTAAAGTATTGTGGATCACGGTAAGATGATAAAGGGTATTATTAGTGCATCTTAGGGAGGCACCAAGAAGGAACGACATTTTAGTGAGTTCAGGAGTCAGACCTCTCAAGGCAGAGATTTTAGAGGATCTCGTGGATACCATGGTAGGCCAGTGCAGGTGATTTTATAGAGTTTAGCTGGTGGATCTTCTAGTTCAGCATTTTAGGGTGGCCGTTCGGGCTCAGTTGTACTTTCTCTTGTTGAGATTGGTCGTAGAAGTTGTTATGTGTGTGATGAGATTGGCCATATAGCCAAGGAATGTTCTCGTCATGTGGTTAGAGCTATTTCTATTTCAGCTGTGAGAGGTAGGTATTCTACCAAAGTTGCAAGAGGTAAGAATAGTAGAGCCTGTGTTGGTGGTTGTGGGGTTACTTAGCCAGTTGGTAGTGATGGATAGTGTTATGCTATACCAGCTATACTTGAGGAAGAGACTTTTGATGCTATGATTACAGGTACCTTCCTTATTTGTTTCAGACTTGCATATGTATTATTTGATCTCGGATCAACTTTCTCCCATGCATCTGTGTATTTTGCTTTGGGTTTTGATTTTGTTACTGAGCCTCTTTCCATGCCTATCTGTGTATCTACCCTGGTAGGTAATTCTTTAGTGGTGGATCGGGTACATCGATATTGTGATATGACTTTTACCAAGCATGATACTTTGATAAACTTACTTGTGTTAGATATGATCGATTTTGATATTATTTTGGGTATGGATTGGTTGTCTTCTTATCATGCTATGTTAGATTGTTATACCAAGACTGTAACTTTAGCTTCGTCAGATGTGCCAAGGATAGCTTGGAAGAGTAAACTTCATTCGGGCCCTAAAAGGCTTATATCTTATATTCAGGTTCGTAAATTAGTTAAGAGGGGATAGTTTTCTTACTTGGCCCATATTCGTTACACCAATGTTGTTTCACCTCTCTCCTTGGATTCTGTCTGTGTTGTCCGTGAATTTATAGATGTGTTCCCTACGGACTTACCTAGTATGCCTTCTAATCGAGATATTAATTTTATTATTGATGTTGAGTCGGGCACTAAGCCCATTTTTATTCCTCCTTATAGGATGGCCCCAGTAGAGCTGAAGGAACTAAAGGATCGATTACAAAAGTCGTTGGATAAGAGATTTATTTGACCTAGTATTTTACCTTGGGGTGCGCCTGTCTTATTTGTGAAAAGAAAGGATGGGTCTATGTGGATGTGTATTAATTATTGGCAGCTGAATAAGGTGATGGTTAAGAATAAGTATCCTCTTTCTCGCATCGATGATTTATTTGATCATCTTCAGGGTGTTGCGGTGTTTTAAAGATTGATTTGAGGTCTATTTATAACTAGTTGAGGACTAGAGCTTCGGATATTCCGAAAACTGCTTTTCAGGCTTGATATGGTCATTATGAGTTCTTAGTCATGCCTTTTTAGTTTACCTATGCCCCTGCCGCATTCATGGAGTTAATGAACTAGGTGTTTTGACCGTATCTTGACTTTTTGGTTATGGTATTTATAGATGATATCTTGGTTTATTCCAAGAATAAGGTTGAGCATGAGGATTATTTGTGGATTAGGCTTTAGAGATTGAGGGATAAGAAGTTGTATGCGAAGTTATCTAAGTGCGAGTTTTAGTTAGAGTTAGTTTCTTTCTTGGATCATGTGATGACTAACAAAGGTATTATGGTTGATCCAGCTAAGGTTGTAGCAGTTTGTGATTACGCTAGACCTACTTCGCCTACCAAGATTTTGGAGTTTTATTGTGTTGGTTGGGTATTATTAGTATTTTTTTGAAGGTTTCTCTTCCATTACAGCTCCGTCGACCAAGTTGACTCAGAAGAAGAATTCCTTCCAGTGGTATGATGTTGTGAGGTGAGCTTTCAAAAGCTTAAAGATTTGTTGACTTCAACTCCTATATTGGCTTTGCCCAAGGAGGGCGTGGGCTTTATTGTCTTTTGTGATACTTCAGGTGTTGGGTTAGGTGTTGTGTTGATGCAGGAGGGCAAGGTAATTGTGTATGCATCTTGTCAAGATTTGAGCCTCATGAGAGGAATTATCTTACTCATGATTTAGAGTTGTGTGCAGTTCTGTTTGCCTAGAAGTTGTGGAGGCACTACTTGTATGGAGTTCATTGTAAGATCTTCTAAGATCATTGTAGCCTTTAGTACTTCTTTACTAGAGAGATCTTCATATGAGGCAGCGTCATTGGCTTGAGTTTCTTAAGGATTATGACTTGACTTTTCTCTACCATCAGGGCAAGGCTAATGTGGTTGCGGATGGCTTGAGCTGAAAGTCGACTAGCATCGGTGGCTTGGTGCATCATTTGACTTAGGAGAGGCCATTGGCCTTAGAGGTTCATTCTTTGGCTAACCCGATGGTTAGGCTTTATATTTTGACATCGGGGCATGTTTTGGCATTTATGGAGGCTAGATCATCTTTGATAAAGTAGATTCAAGCTCATCAGTTAGATGATGTTAGATTGAGGTTGCTTTGAGATAAGGTGTTGAGTAGGAAGGTTAGGGAAGCCTCACTTAATTCAGATAAAGTTTTTTTGAGGATTGGGGGCTGAGTTTGTGTGTCGAGAGTGGTGATTGGATTAGGTAGATCTTGGAGGAGGCCCATTGTTCCAGATATTCCATCCATCCAGGTGTTTCTAAGATGTATAGTGATTTGAGACAACACTACTTGTGGGTTGGTATGAGGCAGAATATAGCAGATTTTTTGGCTCATTGCCTATGTTGTCAGCGGGTGAAGGCCAAGTATATAAAACCCGGTGGTTTGCTTTAGAGTTACCCATTCTCGAGTGAAAGTGGGAACAGATCACTATGGACTTCGTGACTGGGTTTCTTTATACTTCTCTTGGTTTTGACAGTGTTTGCGTCATCATGGATCGATTGACCAAGTCAGCTTATTTTATTCCGATTTAGGTCTCATTCAGTGCTGATAGGTTAGCCCATATATTCATTCGTAAGATTATGCGTCTGCATGGTGCATCAGTGTCCATTATTTCAGATCGAGGTTTTGTGTTCACATCTCACTTTTGGAAGACTTTTCAGGATGAGTTGGGTACTCAGGTTGATCTTACCACAGCGTTTCACCCCCAGACTGATGGCTAGCCAGAGCAGACCATCCAGGTTTTGAAGGATATGCTTCATGCATGCGAAATAGATTTTGGTGGCCAGTGGGAGCAACATTTGGCTTTAGCAGAGTGGCTCTTTTTGAGACGTTGTATGGTAGGCGTTGTTGCTCCTCAGTAGGTTGATTTGATATTTCAGAGGTGAGACCTCAAGGTACGGACTTGCTTCATGAGTCGTTGGATAGAGTTTGGGTGATTAAGGATAGACTTAGAACGGTTCAGAGTAGGCAAAAGTGTTATGCTGATCGTAGACTTCGTGCCTTGAGATTTGGTATAGGTGATCATGTTTTCCTTCGAGTTTCACTCATGAAGGATGTGATGAGGTTTGGGAAGAAGCAAGCTTAGCCCCAGGTATATTGGTCTATTTGAGATTCTACAAACTATTGGTGATGTGGATTATGAGTTTGTTTTGCCACTTGATCTATCAACTATTCGTCTAGTTTTTCATATTTCTATGTTTCGATTCTATATTCCTGATGAGTCTCATGTTATTCGTTTGGAGTCGGTTCAGTTAGATGAGCGGTTGTCCTTTGTAGAGATGCCGATTTTCTTCTTAACTAGCGATGTTAGGCGGTTGCGCTCTAGAGTGATCCCTATGGTTAAGGTCCAGTGGTGACATCAACTTGTAGATGAGGCTACTTCAGAGGTTGAGTCTGATATACGTAGTTCCTATCCCCAGCTTTTCATTGGTTCAGGCATTTCCTTGTCTTAGTTCGAGGATGAACTAGATTTTAGTGGTGGATGATGTAACGACCTAAAAAATTGATGAAATATGTGAAATTTGTAATTTTATCTAATTTGACTATTTTACCCCTCCCCGTACTTGCATTATGATATTTTTAGGGTGTGGGAGTGATTGGCATGATTTTCTATGCATTTTGGTTTCATTTATGCAATATTGTGGGTTTTGATGGCTTAAAGAGCCTTAATTTGGACTTATGTGGATATCTTTTGATCCGTGCCACGGATGGATGAACGGACTACGCTAGGAGCTTTGGAATATGGATTTTAGGCTAGGCAGACCTTTAGTTCAGGTCCAGGTGCACCCGAGCTCATTTTGACCTATTGATCGGAAAGTTAAAAAATTAGAAATATGGGAGTGGGACCCACATTTGATCAAAACAATCTCAGATGGAAAATCCAACTTCGCCAGCAGCTCCAGAATGTTAATTTTAGGGTGTTAGCATATTTGGTATGATTTTACGGGTTTTAAATCTCATTTCTGCCCTCGATTTGAAAAATTATAATTTTGAGTTTTTGGGGTCAACTTTATGAAAATGATGTTTTTTGGAAAATATGATATCGCCAACGCGTCTGGAGCATCGAATTTAGTACAGTTGCATAGTTCGTTTGCACAACTCGGACTCTGAACGAATCTCGGGCACCCCATCGAAGTCCGGAGTGGACTTTAACAAAAAAAAACCGCAACTTTTTTGGTTATTTCAGTGCAGATTTTCTGCACTTATAAATAATTTTGGGTCCATTTTGCTCATTTTTCATCTTGCCTTTTGAGAGTTAAACTCTAAATAGTTTAGGAGCTTAAAAGTGAAGCTTGTGGGAGCTTGGAAGTTAGATTAACACCTTTTTCCTGGTTTTATTACGGATTAAAGGTAAAAATTCACCATTTTCTTAGTAATTTCTTGATAAATTTCTCAAAACCCCAAAAATCTTAGGGCATGATTTTAAACCTAAATTTTACTCATTTTCACTTGAATAATATTTTTATCTTATAATTACTAGTTTTTCAGCAACTTAACTTTCAAAACAACTCCGATTCTTGATTTTAACCTAGATTTCAAAGATTTTACTCGGTAAAGCTCAAAAATAATTTTTCTTTGATTTGAACTCCATTTTTGACTCGATTTAACTTGGGTTTTCAGCTGCAGATTCCTAAAAATATGGAAAATATGTTTTTGACATAAAGTTATGATTTTGCCCTTTTGTTTGAAAACCCATATTGAGAATCTGTTTTGACACCGAATCAAAAGTAGTCAATATGGGTGTCGTTGATTTTTTCTTGACGCATAGATTTCATATTTGATGTTTTTAGTGGAGTTTGGGATTGTTCGTGTAAAGTAAGGTTGCGGGTTCAAGTATAGCAGACCGATTTTGGCTTTCAAGGTAGGTTATGGCTTAATTCTTTCGGACTGGGATGGGTAGTAAATGATGATACAAAATGCACGTTAAGGGTGGGAACTAATCATGATAAATGGCTATCTATGTGTTGTGTCCGTGTGGGGGCGTATATGTGATGTAATTGTCGAAATTGAGATATTATGTGATATGTTTGACCTTGTGGGGTCCTATGTGATATTGATAGCCTTGAATATATGTGAACAATTGTATTGTGTTGTTTAATACGGTACTATTGATGTATTATGATTATATTCAGACTTTATTGGCATAAGAGACATGTGGAAATTCATGGATGAAACGAAAATAATAAGTGATATTGGCTTATGTGGTTGTTGGAATGTATCATTGTGCTTGGTTGTGGAAATATATCATGTGATTGGTTGTGAAAATACTCATTTTGATTGGTTGTGAGCATTACATCTTCATATCATACTCATTCATGAAACAATGATACCACCGTGGCAACATCTGAGAAACACTGGAAACACCTTTTAAAAAAATATTGTAACACCTTATAAAATCCTTTCCGAGGGATATGCTGAAAAGGAGATATGAGATATGTGGATTATATACAGGTTGATGAACCCCTCCATGGGCCTACGTAGAGAAGCTTTTGTTCCGTAGGTGTATACGGGGATTGTACGATGATCCTGGAGGTTGTGCGACGACCTCGTGCATCATCATCATTATCATTATCATATACATTGCACTTACTTTATTGTGTTTATGTTGTGTTTTATTGCCTTATTGACTTGTCATCTATGTATTTGTCTTACCTTCCTTTACTTGTATTTGATGAGTTTGTATCTACATGTTCTCTCTTGTTTTATTTATATGTGACATAATGTATATTTCTGTTCTATACCTTGGTGTATTGTTGAAATATATGTGAGATATATTAGAAGTGTTAGTGCAAGTGGTGTGGGCTACCATTATGGGATATTTTCTGATTGCAGGTGACGTGCCCTTAGTGTATATTTCGTATGCTTTATTTACTACTTTTCTTGGTCGGCCTATGATACCTACTGAGTACAAGTGGAGTGTACTCATGCCTACTGCGCCCTTTCAGTGCAGGTCTTAGCTGAAGTGTGCCTCAGCTTGATTGACTCGGGCGATTATTGGAGTTTCCAAGATAACGGTTGGACATTCATACGTCCAAAGTTCACCTCTATCTTTCTATAGTTATTATGTCTTTATAAGTATTCGGAGAGAGTTATTATTACTTTGTGGTTATTTTTATGATGCATTTGACTCTTGAATAGTATTAATAGTTCTTTCACTATTGACACCTGGTTTTGGGCATGATTGGTATTTTGCATAAATTCTTTTCGCATTGTTATGATTACTTATATTGTTCAGCTTCGTTCTAGAAGTCTTACCGTGGGATATTTCTATCTTTTCTTCTTTTTGTATAGTTTAGGTGATAGGCTTACTTATCAAGGTACGCCACGACAAGTTTCATCATGACCCTTATTTTTGGGTCGTGACATCCCTCGTGCTTCAAAAATTTTCATACATATGAATACCTCATTCATTAGTTGAGACAATTAAAGTTGAACCATATTGATATTGGCTCTTAAAAAAAGTCTCTTATTATTTTTTCTCTTGAAAGTAAGACCCATTGGTGAGGCATGATAACCAATTTCAAATAAATTTTGAAAAACTTTTTTCTTTACCACCTTACTTAACCAGGAGTAAAACTCTTTCAATTTGAATTTACATTAGAGAAGGAAACAACCTTCAATTTGAATTTGCATGGGAGAAGAAAACAACCTCCAATTTGAATTTGTATTGGAAATGAAAACTCTTCCAATTTAAATTTGTAGTGGAAAAGGTAACGACCTCCAATTTGAATTTGTATTGGAGATGAAAACTCTTTCAATTTGAATTTGTATAGGAGAAGAAAACAACTTTCAATTTGAATTTGTATTAGAGATGGAAACTCTTCCAATTTGAATTTGTATGGAAGAAGGATACAACCTCCAATTTGAATTTGTGTTGGAGATGGGAACCCTTCCCATTTGAATTTGTATGGAAGGAGGAAACAACCTCCAATTTGAACTTGTATTGGAGAATGAAACATCTATCCTACAACTCTATAAAAGGATGTAGGTTCCTCATTTTTTCTGTACAGATTTTGGAGTTTCCAAGCCATCGATAATATTGAGGTAATTTCTTTCCCTCCTACTTTCCTCTTATTTTCGTTAATTTTTTTTTCTGCACAACATGTTATTTGTAAAAAATTCATATCTCATTGTAGGAAAATCAAAATAATGAACCGTTTGATATTCTAGAAACTAGACTTCAAGATCTATAACACATCCAAAATTCAGCTCTAAATTACTTCAATATAATTCTCTATAATTTTTTGAATTTATCCCTAAATCTTATCATGCTGAAAATTTCAGATCTGCCCACCTCTATTAAAATTTTCATATCTTGATGTAGGAACGATGAAATCATGAGGCGCTTAATTTTTTTGAAACTAGACTAAAAAATCTATAACATCCGAAATTCATGATTTAATACCTTCAGCATTATTTTAGAGAAAATTTTGAAGTTGACTTTAAATTCTGTCATGCTGAAAATTTCAGATACACATGACTTTATTGAAACTTTAATATCTCATAGTAGAAATGACGAAATCATGAACCGCTTGAATTTTCTGAAATTATACTCGAAAATATACAACATCTCAAAATTTATGATTTAAAACTTTTAGCATTATTTTTGACAAAATTTGACACTAAATTTTGTCATGCTGAAAATTCCAAATTTGTGCGCCTTTACTTAAATTTTTATATCTCAAAGTAGGACGAACGAAATCATGAATTACTTGATTTTTTCAAAAATAGACTCGAAAATATATATCACACTCAAAATTCATGATTCAACATCTTCAGAATCATCCTAGATAATTTTTGTTGGCTCCGCATGCTGATATGTTTAAATTTTAGGTTTGCGTGGCTACACGAGACAAATCATATATAGGCATGGGAACGTTGAATCGTGAGTGTCATTTTCTGTTGGAAAGAGGACTCTAACACTTTCTATAGGCAAGTAGAGTTAAGGGTGTAACTTGATCCATCTTTGCCGATCGAGATACTCACCATATTTAGGTGAGCATTCCATCTTTTTGCCCATGTTTCCCTTCTTTTCTTCTTTTTTTTTAGGTGAACTACAATCCATTGCTCAAGATAAAGCCTTTTATGCAAGGTTATAGTCTTAATATGCAAAGGGTTAGATGCCTTTTCCCTACCATAAGTAAGGTAATCCTAGAAGGTAATCTTATTGCACACAGGGATGACTACTCGCTCCCTCCATAAGAAAAGGTAATTTTATGGTAATCTTATGGTGCATAGGGATGATTATTCGTCCCCTTCATGAGAAAAGGTAATTTTATGGTAATTTTATGATGCATAGGGATGGCTACCCGTCCCCGCCGTAATAAAAGGTAATTTTATGGTAATATTACGTCACATAGGGATAGCTATCCATACTCGCAATAAGAAAAGGTAATTTTATAGTAATCTTATGGAGCATAGGGATGGATATCCGTCCCCGCCATAAGAAAAGGTAATTTTATGGTAATCTTATAGCGCATAGGGATGGCTATTCATTCCCGCCATAAGAAAAGATAATTTTATGGTAATCTTACGACGCAAAGGGATGGATATCCATCCCCACCATAAAAAAAGGTAGTTTTATGGTAATTTTACGGCGCATAGGGATGGCTATTCATCCTCACCATAAGAAAAGGTAATTTTATGGTAATCTTATGGCGCATAGGGATGACAATTAGTCCCTTCTATAAGAAAAGGTAATTTTATGGTAATCTTACGGCGCATAGAGATGGCTACCCACCCCCTCTATAAGAAAAGGTAATTTTAAGGTAATCTTAAGGCGCATAGGAATGGCTACTCATCCCCGCCCTAAGAAAAGATAATTTCATGGTAATCTTAGGGCACATAGGGATGACTACTCGTCCCGACCTAAAGAAAGGTAAACTAAAGAAGGTTTGAAAGATTTAAAGACTTCCAACTTATAGATCAAAGCACCTGATAACTCCAACTTTCAGACTTTGAAGGCTTCAATGTGGCAGATTTGAAAACTTCAACTTGAAGACTTCAACTTATAAATAAAGAGCATATAAAGACTTCAACTTGTGAACTTGCCAACTTCAGTATGGTAAATTTGAAAGATCCAATATGAAAACTTAGTGAATTGAAAGACTTCAACTTAAGCTATAGGTCATCTGAAGACTTCAGCTATCAGACTTTAAAGGCTTTGATATGGCAAATTTAAAGACTTCAACTTAAAGATTTAGTGAATTTAAAGACTTTAACTTAAAGACATAGAGCATATGAAGATTTCAACTTGTAGATTTCGTGTACTTGTAGGCTTTATTATGGTGAAAGCTCCAACATGAAGACTTGGTGAATTTGAAGACTTCAACTTATAAACATTGGTCATCTTAATACTTCAGTTATTAGACTTCGTGAACTTACAAGCTTCAATATGATAACTTGAAAGCTCCAACATGAAGACATAGTAAATTTGAAGACTTTAATTTATGTCAAAGAAGCTCATACTTCATAGGGGTTTGCCCCCATTAAGTCACCAATACTTGGCGCAAGTCTGAAGATTGATGAAATTAAAAGTCTCTTAAAGATTAAATTTTTTATATGAAAGGGAACATGTATTTTTTTGACACTCATGCAACTTAACTTAGAATATAATTCCAAGGGCCTATATACCTCAGTAAAGAGAATCAAGTCACAGCGTAGTTCTGGGGTAAGTGTTTTTTTTGTTTGTCCTAACTTTTGCCTAGGCTGCCTCCTTCGAGGTTTTTAACCTATCAGACATTTTTTTAGCCATACACAGTTTATACTCTTGCGTTCCAGGAGTGGACATGCATTTTATACTCGTTCCTTAAGGAGTGTCATCTTTCTTCAAGGATAGTACTTTTTCAAGAACTTGGCATTGATAGGGCCAATCCCCATGCCATCTGCATCGACAAGCTTGTAAGAACTATTTGAATATACTTCTTATATGACATATGTTCCATCCCATTTTGAAGCAAATTTTCCCCCAGACTTATAAGAAGTAATAATGGGTCTTCTTACTGCAAAGACTTGATCTCCAAATTGGAAGCACCTTAAGCGAACCCTTTTATTGAAAGAATGAGATAGTCGGGCCTAATAACATTTAAGATTTTATTGATCCTCCAACCTCATCTCATCAAGAGCTTATAACTTCTTAAGATGAAACTGGGGATTTTGCTCTTCGGTGAGATTTTCTTGAATAACCAGTCTCTAAGAAGGTATTTGACACTCAAATGGTAGGGCTGCTTCAACTCCAAAAGCAAGAAAATATGGGGTTGCTTGTGTCGGTGTTCGGTAAGTCGTTCTATATGCCCAAAAAGCTTCTTCCATTCGGTCATGCCAGTCTCTTTTGGACTTGGAGACGACCTTATTCAACAAATTGCATAAAGTCTTACTGAATGCTTCGGCAAGAACATTGGGGGCATCATGGTACAGAGAAGATTTACACTGCTTGAAACCAAAGAGATCATAGATCTTGTTCATTAGTTTGTTATCAAATGGCTTGCCATTGTCAGTTATTATGTATTGAGGAATTCCAAAGAGGTAGATGATATTCACTCGGATAAAATTTGCAATATTCTCCTTCTTTACTTCTTTGAGAGCGAAAACTTTAGCCCGTTTTGAGAAGTAATAAGTCACAACTAAGATATACAAGTGTCCACCAAAAGATTTTAGTAGCGGCCCAACAACATCCACTCCCCAAGAATTGAATGGCCAAGATGCTACAGTTGGGTGTGATACTTCAGGAGGTTGATGTATGAAATTTGCGTGGAATTGGCAAAATTTGCATTTACGTGTGAGCAAATGCTAATACATTTGAGGCTTTAACTTTTGTCATTTTTGATTATTTTCCCTTTGACATTGCAGTAAAAGTCAAGATACAAGAGAATCAACAATTATGAGAGTAAAAGAGTTGATGTCTGAGCAAGTAGAGAAGGAAGAATAACTAATGACTTATCTGATAAGTCGTCAGCCTTGTAATAAGATATTAAAGTTGCCGTCAGTCTTAGAAAGAGAATGGCCTTCAGCTAGAATATGTGACGACATCTGTGATAGGTTGTCAAATGTCTGATAAGCCATTAGGCTCGTCGTCAGGCTTAGGCAGGGAATGGATTTTGAAGTGAAGAAGTGACGACACCTCTGATAGGTAGTCACATGTCAGACAAGACATCAAGCTTTATTGTCAGCCCAAGGCAAAGATTATCAAAGTAAAGAAGAGCTGACGACATTCCTGATAAGCCGTCAGACTCCTGATAAGCTGCCACACACGTCGTCACCTGTCCAAGAAAATACTGTGATCTATGATTTTATTTTCATAATCAGACTGAAGTATTTAAAGCATATGTTAGGGTTTTCATTGATGATCTCGGATATCTGGAACTCACGTTTTGAGCACTTTTTCTCTTTATCTTCTGACTTTAATTCTTTAGAGAGATTATTACAATTGTTTTTTGGATTTTCTACTGGATCAAATCTAAGAAACACTTGTTGCTATTCATCTTGCTGTAAGATCATCTATCTAAGTATGAATTCAACTTGTTGTCTTGCTTATTTTATTATGAGTAGCTAAATTCCCTTAACCCGAGTTGTGGGACCTATGGGTTTAGGTTTGTAAAGTAACTAAGTGTTCAAGATTCTAACTGTGGTAGGAACTTCTTATTAATTCCATTATTTTACATGCTGACTATTGGTTGCAAACAATAGACTTTGCTTATGGGTGATTTGCTTGAGATAAGAAATTAACCCTAGTAAGAAGTGAATTATCAATAGGGACCTAGAAGCATTAAACTTCCATTTAATAATTAATGATGTAACAAGATTAATTAACTTGGGATAACATCCTGTTATGAAATATAAATTCCCTAAGTTTGAGAAAATTAGGTAATTAAATGTCTAAATAGGTTGATAAACATTTAGACATAACTTTGATAAGGATAGTCTGTTGTTCCTACCTACCACAAGAATCTTGAACCGTTACTAGCGTCTGTCAAATCCCAATACCCATAGTGACATAACTCTGGTTTTCCTTATTATATTGATTTCAAACACTAAACTGAGAAATAACTATTTATTACACTTCCAAAAACCTCCATTCATATGAAACTGGTAACTATCAGTTGATTAACCCACAGATAACTCAAATTCACACCCATTTCCCTATGGGATTTGACGCCAACCTAGTTGGTTTATATATTGATAACGATCGCTTACATTCTTTTAAGAGAGGTTTAGTTGAGTATTATCATAAATGGAGCCGTTGCCAAGGAATACGATTGTAAATTGAAGTTTGTGTATGCTAATTGACTGTTAGTCAAGTTTCCTAGTTTTTATGTTTATTTGTTATTTTTGTTTTCTGTAGGAATTTTGTGGTGTATGCTAAGAACCAGAAGTTTTGGAGGACCATTGTTTCCATTTAATTCGGAACCACAACTAATCAGTAGAATGGCAGACCAGCAGGAGGCTGACAGGTTAGCAGCCTTAGCTAGAGCTCAGGTGAATATGAAGAATGTCGGTCAACACGTACGACATCCAAATCCTGAGAATGAAGATTTGGGATATGAGGAGTTGCTGAACCCTGGTAACCCAAGACGTGCAGAGCAAATAGCTGCACGAGTATAGCGTAATGCTAACAGAAACTGTCTATTCTGAGAAAGGCAAGATCACCAACCGGTCCAGTATGACCTCAATGATGATGATGATGGAATGGATGAATCAAGTGCAATGGGTGCAATTATTCCTCCACCATTAGCACTTGGGGAAAAATTCAACATTACAATTACTATGATTCAACTCCTTAATCTGAAGAGGTTGTTTGGTGGCCTTCCTGGGGATGATCCAAACTTGCATCTGGTGAACTTTTTCACCATCTATAAATCTTTTGATAACCCAAGAGTGGGTCAGAATGCTATCCATTTGATATTATTTCTGTTGTCTCTGTCTGGGGAGGCAACATTGTGGCTTAATAAGCTGACACCTAATTCTATCACCTACTGGAGGCAGTTGAAAGGAGCTTTCTTAAAAAGGTTCTTTCCACCTTCCAGGAGGGTACAGTTGAGGGATGAGATCGGTAACTTTAGCAAGCTCCCAGCTGAAGCCTTGCATGAAACCTGGGAGAGATTAAAAAAGAAGCTAACGCAGTGTCCAAACCACAATATGACAGACATACACTTGATGGAGACTTTGTACAAGGCTCTTAACTCTGTGACAAAACCAATTGTAGATAATGCTACTGGTGGTTCATTTGTTGATCTTACATTCCCAGAGGCTTCAGAAATGCTAGAAAGAATGACCAAACAGAGTCGAGCATGGCATACTAGAGACTCTGTAGTAGCAAGCCCTACTATTTCTATGGGTATGACTGCGGAACAATGTAGAAGAGATGAGGAGCGTGATCAAGACCTAGCTCACCTAAAAACATAAATAGACTTTCTAACCAAGCATTTACTATCAGGTAAAATTGAGAAAGTGAAGGGTGTGGGATCGCAGAGCAAAGTGGAGTCTGACTCAGAAGAAGAGGCGAACTATGTAAATAATCATCAGGGGGGTTTTGAGGCAATAGCCAAGGAAATTAAGGTTGAACTTACTATGAAAAGGTTGGATATAAGAATCAGGAGCAAGGAAATTGGAGAAGCAACAATGATAGGAGCAGGCTATATGTCCCTCCTAGAAATTGTGAGGCTTTTACAACAAGTTC